>NW_008481865.1:100591-104380 GCF_000524495.1 Plasmodium inui San Antonio 1
AACGGTGAGCCTTGAGGAGCCGACGTGTAGGCAACCATACCTCCCGGCGCCATCTTCACACCAGACCTCCCTCTTACGTTTACACGCACTAATGCGACGACACCAATGCGAACACACCAATGCGAACACACCAATGCGAACACACCAATGCGAACACACCACATCGCTCCACTCCGACAGGCAGGACCTTCTCACTAACCAGTGAGGAGAAAAAAAAACTAAGCTGGTGCTCGAGGCTGGACATGCAACCTCGCCAAGAAGATTACAACTTCGAAAGTGACGATCCCCCCCCTGGAAGGAAGGAACAAATAAAAACACAGTTCAAATACTTAGTGCCAGGCGAAAGGGTCAAATTTTACGTCACGTACGATCAACAGAGCCATTCGACCAAGGCGACCAATGTGGACCTCCTGGACTGACGGGAATTCGTTTGTGAGGGACCAGCTGGACGGGGAAAAGCGGGAAATCGGAAAAGAGGAAAACGTGGAAAACGCGAAAAAGACCGAGGGTGAGGTGCCCATTGCCCATCCGTGTGCTCAGCTCGGCGTGCCGCATAAACAGATTTTTCGTATTCATCCCGCACGAGCGGAAGAATATACTACATGTATATGTCGAAATGGGAGCTGCAGTGTGCAGTGAGAGTTGGCATCCGTGTATGCTACATCGTTACGCAGTGGGACGCTCTTCAGCTTGGGGACGTGTGGCCCTCCGGCTACCCCCGCGTCGAAGGAATACCACCTACAAAAGAGAGTATCGTTCTAGTGCAGTTGATTTTCCCCCACTGCCGCAACCATACATCATTCGTGTGCCTCCCAGTTTGTGATCTTCCCCTGTGCAACTTTTCCCTCCCTGTTAAGCTATGCAATAGGGAGTATGCAAAAAATTCGCAAACATGGCAAGGATCCGAAAGATCGCAAAGGTGGCAAAGATCGATCTCAAAGATCCCAACGTGGCAAACGTTCGAAGTGTTTCAAATTTTTCGAAAAATTGCCCCCAACTGGCATGAACGTGCGAGTCAAGAAGAGGTCTCGCTTTTTTTGTAGATTTTTACTGATTCCTATTTTTTGTGACTTGCTGGTCGCGCCCCCCCACTGCACAGTCGAGCTGCGATGACGATGCGGTTGAACTCTTCCCACGGATTTGACTACTTCCACTATTCCGACGGATTTCCCTCCCCCCACTGCTCCACTTAACATGCTTTTCCGCGTCCCCGCCGAGAGACCCATCTGCCCACACAAGGCACACCGCTCCGCCCCAACTTCCTAACCCCCCCGAGGGAAAAAAAATGGCTAGCTATCAGTACCTCAGCTATGTAGATCTCTACAAAATCAACAACGTTAATCTGGACCCCTTCACGGAGGTTTTCAACGATAGATTCTATCTTCGGTATATTTATAAGTGGCCCCACATGAACATCGTGACGAAGGAGATGGACGATCATATCAGTGGATACATCATAGGTCAGTTCACCACAGGATTAGCGGCGGAGTCGATTGGCGCAGCGATTCTCTGACGGAGCTAACACCTAGGGAGGTGCCCCTCCAACGGTGGCTTCATTTTCCCCTTATCCCCCTTCCCTGTGCAGGCAAAGAAGAAGGACTGGGAGCCGAATACCACGGACACGTGACGGCCTTATCCATCGAGGAGGACAGTCGTAGAACAGGAAAGGGTGTAGACCTCATGAATCAATTTGAAAAAATATCCAAAGTCATCCACAGGGCCAACTTTGTCGACCTATTTGTCCGCATCACAAACGAGCCAGCTATCAACATGTATCGGAAGCTCGGTTACATCGTCAATGAAGAGATCTTGAATTACTATTGTGGGAATGAGAGTGCCCTGGACATGCGCAAGTACCTGCACGTGCGAGTGGCCGCCTGCGTGAAGTGAAGCGGCGCAGCGGAGCGACTCAGTGAAGCGCCAGGACGGCTGCAGGCGAAATAGACCCGCACAGACATACATACACATACGCCCCCCTGCGAACAGACACCAATGTTATCCCTGGTACGTCGCAACTCCCGCCCCATCAGTTATACCACCCTGGGTTCGAAAAAACGAACAGATTGTTTTCATCTAAATTAAGTGCATACGTAATTGCATGCCTTTTTCGCATTCGCATTTGCATTCACTTTCTTTTTTTTTTTTTTCTTTTTCGCGAACTCCTACACAACTTCGTAACAACAACGCACATTAAATGGTTAACTCTGTGTCGTAGCCTGACGGCAGCAGGAGGGGAGTTTCACTGGGAAGGAAATCAAGTGGAGAGGCCTCCACGCGGCTTCCCCTCACAATGTAGCTCTCTCTCCACAAAAGGAAGGGGCACCAGCATTCGCAGGAACATCTCGTAGGAGCCTTCTAAAAGTGAGTGTCTTCCGTGCCAAACGGGGAAGTAGTCAGCAGAGAAGGGGAAACAGTGTGCATGGGTCAGCTGTAACTCCGGGGTTGAGATAAAACTACACAGGTTGGGAAATTGAAAAAAAAAAAAAAAACACTTCGTACAAGCCATTGTATGACCGGAAAATTCCCCCCCTTTTGAGCTTCACCCCGAGGAGGAACTGCCCCACTGTGCACGTCATGCAGCAGTCCTCCACGCAACGCGGGTACTGGGAGTGACTGTGTGTCGCGCAAAAGGTGAAGAACCAGAAGGCAGCACAAGCCAAGCAAAAGCAGCGCAAGAAAAAAAAAAAAAAAAGACTACTCCTACTGCTGCCACTGCTACACATTTTTTCGCGCTGCCTTTCCCCCAAGAGACGACGAATCCCATTTTAGGAAGGCACCGCTGCAGGTCTTTCACCCCTCCGTTGCATAATCAGTGAAACGTACACGCTCAGCGGAGCATATGCTTATCAAGTCCCCCACGCAATTGTTTAGTCGGCACAAACTCGCAGAGGCCATTCCAACTGCTTACCTCACCCCCTCCAAAGGACATCATGGAAAACCCCGCCGCGCACTTGCGGCTGCTAAAAATCAACCACGGAGCTGTCCGCAGGCTCTTCAAGGAGCTAACCTACTACGAGAAGGAGGAGGACGAACTGCGTACCAAAGTGAATTCCCTCAAGGTAGGTCTCCCCAAATGAGCGAAGAGGGATGCACTGGTGGGGGGGGAAAGCTCTCTCCCCTTGGATGCAGGCCAACTGCACGGCATCTGCTCACCCCAACGGTAACCGCTTCTTCTCACATCTTCCCCTCACCGCAGGACCAAAAGAAGCCCGCCGAAGAAATCACCCGCGCACAGGAAATGCTAAAGGAGACAGAGAGAGTTGTACCCCACATAAGATCATCCCTCCAAAGCAGCCTAAAGAAGGTATGTGATATAATTTACGAGCATTTTCCCGATGTAATCCAAATAAATGACAGAACGGTTCAGTTTTGTGCCACTCATTCGGAGGACTCGTTGAAGGAGGTGCTCTCGACTCACTATGAGGAGATGTGCAAAGAAGTAGATGCACTGAACGAGACATTGGAGAAGGTCCTACTGTTAATGAAGCAGGACGCCCTCCCGCTGTGCACCCCAGCCCCCAGCGCAGCTGTTCCCCTCTCGTGCGATGAGCCCATCGAGTGTGTGGACATATAAGCGCCTAGTCGGATGAGAGAAAGCGGAAGGAATAGACGAACCAGGGAAAAAGCTACTCCGTCATTCCACAGACGGGGCTGCCAAGGATCCTTTTAAACGTCGACTCAGTAACAAGGATTGCATGTGTCCCATTAGGTTGCTCCCTTGCCGCACTACACTCAAGTTTTTATGTCTACATGGCAGTTGTCCTGTCGTTCCCTTTTTCTTCCCTTTTT
>NW_008481865.1:105385-119851 GCF_000524495.1 Plasmodium inui San Antonio 1
TTTTTTTCCGACTTGGTGTGCCCCTTCACCCTTGGCCAAGCTGAGTGAACGCGGCGGACGCGCGTCTAGAAGTGGAACCCGCCGCGGAGGAGTCACTTCCACGGGGAAAACTACCCCCTCGAGGAAGGATCGCGGAGGCAGGCGGACAGGAAGGAAGGCGAGAAGAAAGCCAAGCAGGAATCCGAGAAAATCGCCCAAACGGCAGTTGAGAAACAGGCGAACAACTTCGCTAAGGACGGTTAACAAACCGCTGAGCTACGCTAACAGGACCAGGCCACCGGACTTGATGATAAGCAACATGGTGATCAAAACGAACGACTCTGGATACTTCCGCATCCTGGGAGACATTCGCAACTACCCCACGCAGCCCGCCTTCAGGATCGAAGATGTTTTTCCCTTCTGCGCTTGGATCAGCTTCCAGTGGTAGGTCGACGGGGGGCAGCTCGATGAGCGGCAGAAGGGAAGCAGCGGCGAAGCAGCGGCGAAGCAGACGTGGTGGAGAGGTGGCGAAGCAATGATGCTAGGCCCGATAAGAGGCGCATCCGAAACAGTTGACAGCTTCAAATCTTCACCGCTTCAACTGTAGGCCACTTCGAATCTACACTACTCCAAATCTACACTACTCCAAATCTACACTACTTCAAATCTACACTACTTCAAATCTTCACCGCTTCTTCCACTCTTTATCGCTTCCCCCTCGCAGGGAGCGCAACTTCAAGCCGTTCGGATTCATTCAGCTGGTGCACGGCAAGTTTCTGGCGTGCCCCCTCATCGTGCTGCTCTACCTCCTCATGTGCAAATACGGTCCCGCCGGAATGAAAAACAGAAAGGAATTCGATCTGCGCAGAGTAGTCTTCCTATGGAATGTCCTGTTGTCCTTCTTCAACCTAATCGTCGTAGTGAAGCTAACCCCAGTTCTGATCTATGCCATTTCGAAGTACACCTTCACCGGGTTGCTGATCATCCCCCCTATATATACCAACGCCTTTGGCACCTCCGGTCTGTGGGTCTGTCTCTTTATCCTGTCAAAATTCGTTGAGCTAGCAGACACGCTATTCTTAATATTGAGAAAAAAGAGAATCACTCTCTTGCACTGGTTCCATCACTCAAGCGTCCTTCTATACACATGGCACACTTACTATGCCGAAGTACCCGCAGGATTCACCTTCATCATTATTAACGCAATTGTACACACCATTATGTATACCTACTATGCGATGACCACTGTGAGGAGGAAGCCCTTATGTTGGAATATCTTGGTTACCTTGCTTCAGATTTTACAGATGCTCTTAGGCATCCTCCTCACACTTTACTGTCTCTACATAACGTACAATTACAAATTCAACACCTACTGGCACCTCCGAGTCATTCGAAAAATGCAGCACAAGTTTACCTTCGATTATGGCCATTACGTGTGCAGGAGGAATGTCGCTTACGCGGTCGTTATGTACACGTCGTATTTGCTCCTTTTCGGGAAATACTTCTACGACCGCTACGTATGCGCGGGGCTGAAGCACGTCGAGAAGGAGAAGCCGGCCTGAGGGGAGCGGCCTCCCAGCAGGCCACCGAGCTAGTCATTGCGCTAGTCGATGTGCTAATCGATGCTCTCGCCAATGCGCCATCACAACTTTTTTTTTTTTTTGCAAAAAAGGCACAACCTAAAGGGAGGTATTAACAGCGGGGTGATTGCTACAGGGGGGGAGCTACTCTTAAGCAGTGACCCTTTACGGGAACACGTTAAAGGCGACGGGGCTAGGGAGGGGCGTCCCCCACAAATGTTTCCTGCCTCAGGAGGAGAACCATCCCAAACGTGTAGGCATGCACGTTACGTACAACTCATCTGTGCGGAGGTGTGCCCGTCAGGGGGGACTTCCCACTGCGCGCAATCACAGCGGCTGCCGCTTCGTATCAAAGTATGACCCACATTGGTAACAACGCTACGTGCATCCCTGGAGCGGCCACTTCTAATCCGACCAACGTTCGTTGCGACGAGCAAAACGAGAGGAAAAACGTGCAATGTGGTGTGGTCTCCACGCGGGGAAGGTTGATACCCCAGAGAGGGACCAGCAAAAGGCAGTGGGTGCATGGGCGAAACGGTGCATCAAAACATCGGTGGTGCGGCAAAACGGGGGGGGGCGACGAACAGCACCAACCAAGATAGAAAAAGTTTTATCAAAAAGAGGCAGAGCGAGGACGACGTGTAAGGGGTACACTTCCCATTAGGCAGCAAAGCCCTCTCCTAACCACAGCTGCGTTGGCCCTGCAACGTAATGTGAAACATAGTCCAAACCGTGGAAGGCTGCCATCTGTTCCTGTGAAGGCTTGTCCGCCAGGGACCCATTCAGTTCGCCTATGGTTAAGCCCCTTTGGCGTTGAGGAGAGCCCCTCCCCGCCCTGAAGGAGGCATACCGTGCGCATATACGTACGTACCCCTTACCAGTGCAACCACCATCCGAAGCGCTCCTGAGCGGAACAAATGGGACAGAGCCGTCGCTTCCCCACCGAAGGGAACAGCGGCCGATCCTCCATTCCGTAGAAGAGATGCTCACGTCCAGCGGCACGCCCACGGCCGGCCAAGGGGGGCAGGTGAGCCCGGACAACCCGATCACCCCGGTCAACCCAGCCAATGCAGCTACCCCCGCCGACGCCGCTACCCCCGCTAATGTCGCCAACCTCGGCGGGCGGGAGGGGAAGTCCGAGTGGCTGGTATATCCCCAAACCAACTACGAATTTAACATTGTTGAAAAACTAAAAAGTAAATTCATCATGGATATGGACAAATGCAAGAAACGGATAAACGCATATAATGAAAATGGCATCCGAAACTCAGCATTGGCAATTATCCTATGTCACAGATATGAGTACCCACACCTTCTTCTGTTACAGAATATAGAGAATCAGACATACTACCTTCTAAGTGGTAAGTACAGATCGTGGGAGAAGCCCAGGGAAGTACTAAAAAGGAAGCTACAAAAGTATATAAATCAGATTAAGGACATGCATTTCTCGACTAGCCATCTGAATTCGGAAGAGAAAGAACAAGAAGACCCCATCGAGATTGGAGAATTCCTAGGTGAATGGTGGAAGACACAATTTAACTCCGTCTACCTTCCCTACTTACCTGCTCATATAACGAGACCGAAGGAGTACATACGACTATATCAAGTTACGCTGACTTCTAGATGCATTTTTCATTTGCCTCCAGGGTTTACTCTGAAAGCTTTGCCCCTCTTCGACCTGGGTTGCTGCGGAGTGGCTATTGGCGGCCTCACCAGTGTCCTCTCCCGCTTTAAGCTCCACTGCATGGTGCCGCAGGAGGAGGGCCAGGAAGAATAAAAAAAAAGCGGAAAGGAAAGAAGAAGGAGAAACCGGGGAAAGAAAAGGGGAAAGAAAAAGTGGAGAGTCCACTCGGTGGGGAACCACCAAAATGATGATAACATGCAAGTGGTTCCGCACTACTAGTTATCTTACTTTTATGTTACGTTATTGTAACTTATTTCATTTTGCTTTATTTTGTTTTATTTTGTCTTATTTTATTTTTTCCCATCCAACGTCGCTGCTGTGTGTCTGCTTAGCGGTGCCACCAAAGTGGGTGTTTAAAAAAAAAGTTTGTAGAAAGCGCCCCTCATTGAGGAGCGCAACGCCGATGCAACGAGACAAAATTGCGCCACGCGAACGATTTTCACCTGCACAGTTCAGGCAAATCGGCCCACCGACACGCGGGGAAAACGGTGCAGGTCAAAATAGTTGGCCTGAGGCCTAACGGTAACTCAGCAGAGACAGCAAAGGGCCCCTTCACACACACCCCTTATCCCTTCACTATCTGAACGGCCAGGATGCTGACCTGCGCCCGCGCGCAGGCGCTCTCCCCGCCGAGGCAAGTGGACGTGAAGACGAGGGACCTGTTCGTCACCTGGACGCTCTCCGTGGCGACAAACACCTCGTCACGTCCAAGTTCTACCCCCTTTATGATGGGAATGCCATTCACTTCGACAAAGGCCTTCTGCTTCTCAGGGGATGTCTTATTCCCCACTAGCACCTGCACCGAGTAGGTGCCATTTTCGTGTGTCTGAAACTTCCAGAAGTTGGCCTGGCAGTTCAGTTCGGAAATACAATTTTGGCTAGCTGAGGCAGGGGGAAATTCGATCCCACCGGAGGAGAGCCCCGCGAATGGGGAGTTCCCCTTGAGGGAGATCGATTCTGCTAGCGGTGGGGAAGTAGAAGAAGACGAAGTAGAACTAACAGAAGAAGTAGAGGTAGAGGAAGACGAAGTAGAGGTAGGGGAAGACGAAGTAGAGGTAGGGGAAGACGAAGTAGACCGCACTGCCTCCTTCCATCCGTAACCAAAGCTCCCGTAGTCGGTGAACTCTCTCCCCGAGTCGACTAAGAACCCGTTCGGTAAAGCAAAATTGTCACTTGACTTAAACACGACGGAGTAGCTACTCGGAGTGCTCCCTCCGTAGGACCCGTTGGAACCACCCCGAGTGGGGAACGCACGGGAGAGGGAAAATGAGAAATCCGAGTTACCGCTTCGACTGAGAGACATGACATTATTCTGCAACGTTCCGACGAAGTTTGCCTGACCAGAATTCACTACAATTAGGAAGTGGCAGCTGTCTTTCTCATCACGGTTGCATACCCCTGCGTGTATCGCCGCCTTACATATAGCTGAATCGGTCGAGTAAAATTCGGACCCGTAAGCAACTTCCTTATCGACGTTCTCCAAACAGTTAGGATGACAAATGGCAAGTACTTTGTTCCCCTTCATCAAAGGCATAACATCTGGCATCGTATTTAACGTGCTTCCACACTGGGTTATGTCTATCACTGCATGATGAGTCATATAATCGTCTTCCATCAGGTCGCATCTGCTTCCAATTAATTCGAAAGAACCCCCTGTGTTATTCATATTTTCATTTCCTCTTTCAAACATGTCCCTCACTTCTATCTTCACCGATGTAGTAATGATTGGATGTTCTAACCGAGTCGTATTATGGTCCATATTGTTTGTGTGCAGGATTGGTAGGACTAGCTCCTCATCATCATCAAAATGGAGAGCCACTTCCGACGGCCAAGTCAGCATGTCATCTCTGGGCTTAAACTTAAACTTACTAATCTGTACAGGCTTCTTAAAGTAGATCTTTATAAACTGACCTATAGATCCATTGGAACTCCTCCACGTGTGATTCTTCTTATCTCTATGATACGTGCTCAATCCAGCTAGGCAGTCAAATTCAGGAGATAGACTACTCGATGCGGTACACTCTTTAAACGCCTCATTCTGTGGGTTCGACAATACCTCCTCATCCCCCGGACAGATTGTTGGTAAGATTTTCCTCCCTTGTGACATAATCCAAAAGGGAACTCCAACAAGGACATCAAATCTTAAGACCGTCTCATTCCTCAGAGGAATGAACTTGAGCTTAAACATCTTCTTCTCCTTTGTTACATTTTGAACCACTTCCACCGTGTCGTCGTCCGTGTCGAATGCTCTCCACGTCGTTCCATCTTTGGACGGACTCAGGGGGAAGATCTCCCCTACCGGTGCAGCGATGTAGATATTGCAACCCGTGTTCATAGATACAGAGAAGTGTGAAAAATGGGGTCTAAAATTCGTCTTCAGCAGATGCAAACCGACGTACTTACTCGGTATGCTGCTGATCACCCAGTTGGCATCGTCCATAAAGACGGGCTCTTCTTTGTTCACTACTCCGATGTCGAAGAGGTCTGCATCCAGTGCGGAGAACCTCACGGGAGGGACCACATTATCCTGGAATAGGTAGCTACTCTGAATGGGCTGCCTATCCATTCTGCTGGACTGCCAAAATAATGCGAAGGAGGTCGCTGAGGAGGTTTCGTCCTTTTGGCCGCGATCCCCATGTGGAGAGGACCCCCCATTCTCGTAATTCAAGTGAGACGAGTGGGACACTTCTAAGATGAACCTACTCTTTTCTCCCCCGACCAGCTCGATTGGCTTGGACACCTTCACTACGTTGCTCGGTTCGTCATTCATTTGGACTAACGTAGAGACGACTCCCCCATGGAGATCCAGCAAGGAAGCCTTCCCTCCCCCTGGTAACTCCAATGAGGACTGGTCCCCTCTACTAAACGTCTGTGTCGGCTCCATTCCTCCTCTCCCTTCTTTTCTACCTGATTCCGCAAACCCGTGTGAGAGGACAACCTTCCCGTTTAATAGCAGCCTCGCGTAGCAGTTCGTCTCGATTGTAAAGGTGTACAACCCATTGTGTGGAATCATTAGGTACCCCTCATATCGGAGGGAGTATCTGTAGGGAGATATCATCTCCAATGGTCCTCTATTGCTGAAGGCAAAGTTGATTTTCTTCTCCATTTTACTCTCCACTGGGATTCCTTCTAAGAAGGGGTTATTAAAGTAGGACACTTTGAGCCCATCACTGTGCGGTTCCTTTTCATACCCATCAAGATGCTCACAGTTGTGTTCTGCATCTATGAATCCATTACTTTCTCGTTTCATCTCCATCTGTACTTTATCCATTATATTTTTCGTTGCGTCTAAATCGGTAGCGTTTTCTTCAATTCGCTTTAGAGATTCTACACTGGTCTCAACCCACTGGTTTATTTTTCCTATTCTGGAGGCTACCACTTGGTGCTTGCTTCCACACACGGAGTCATATTTTTGTAACATACTATGCACTCGGCTGTTCAGCACGTGCAATCTCTCTTTCAATCGATCTGCCTCGATAGACTTATCTTCGAAAACCTTCTTCGCATGAAGCCTCAGCTTGTTGTAGTTCACTTCATTCGCACAGTAGTCCCAGTCACGGGACCCCTTCCCCAGTAGCTGCACTTCCACGTAACACCATTCTCTCCCTGCAGGGTTGGTTTTGTAGGGGGTAGTCAAAGTGAAGGGATGAGAATGTAAAAAAAGGGGCAAGTTTACGGTGAGAAGTACTAGCTCTACACGAGGAGCTGCTCTCCTGTGCCTCTTTCCCCCCTGTACAGTGACGCGTGTGGTGGTGGTATGTTTCCCACGCTTAACCACACTTCCCTCTCCACTGCCGCTCCACTACACCCTGGGGGCGCTCTGCACTCTACACAAACCGCTAGTCCCGTCAGGAGAAGTCGCGCTGGTACAGTCCGTGTATGTCTGGTCGTCGTGCAGGAAGGCAGCAGCGCATAGCCTCCCGTCCAGCGTCTTCCTGTGCTGCTGCCTAAACTCTGTTATCCTCTCCAGTCCACTTTCGGGATCCCTCCCAAGGACGCAGATGCCCTTCAGCACGCAGAAACAAAACAGGGCCAAATACGTGGTCTTTGCCATTCTTCCTCCTTTGGGGTGCATGGAATGCAGTCACCGATGTCCTCTGCACTTGGCTGTTCGCAAGGAGGGACAAGAAATCGGCAAAGCGGTCTTACACCTGCAGTTGCGTTGTCGTTATCGCCTTCTCCTGTGGGACGGCGAAAAGACGCGACAAAAAAAAAGGAAAAAAAGAAGAAAAAGAACAAAAAAAAAAAACAAAACAAAACAAAACAAAACAACAAGTCGAAACGAGAACCTCAGCTTTGTGGCGGTTCGTCGCAGGTGTTTCTTCCAAATGTGCACAGGTCGTCGTTTTAATAAATGAGTTAGACAGAAATGCGAACTCGATGGAACTTCAGTTTGAAGAGGGGCAGCGGAGAAGGAGAAGCCGCGGTGAAGTAGAAGTAGCAATGAAAGCGAAGCAGCAATGAACACGCTACGATGACGTGCAAGGCCGATCAGCCCAGCACCACTGACCTTCCCCTTGAATGTTTACTTCCTGCAGTTGCTCACTTCCCGGCTTGGTGGCAGCTGTATGTACACCACAGCGCAGCCAGGAAAAAAAAAAATAAAACGAAGAAATAAGAGGAACGAATAAGAGGAACAAATAAAAGGAACAAATAGAAGGAACAAATAAATAAAAGAAGCACCTGGGAGTGCCCCCCACCCGCAAGGTCCTTTAAACCTGGCTACTCTTCCACTTCCTATCGGGTCAAGCTTACCCAACTTCCAGTGACACAATAAAAGGTGCGCTTTCACTGCTTGAAAGTTACTTCCCTTGTCCATCCTCCCACCCCTTTACCTCATGATGGACACACATTGGTGGTGCATAGAAGCCGCTTCCAATTTTTTGTTCAAATTTTGTTTCCTTTAAAGGCGAAGGGAGTATAATACTCCGTTGGGGTTACTTCTCATGCCGCGTCGGCTCGAAAAAAAAAAAAAAAAAAAAAAAGGGGCGACGCGCTGGTGTGGAGGCGTAATTAAAAAAGACACTTCAGACAAGCTGCCTGGCCAGGATGAACAACACAGGTGTGCACATACAGGTAGCCGCGGAAGAAAAGAGGGGGAAAAAAATCAGGTACACATGGACGCACGTAGCTACAAATGCGCGTGTCGCCCGGTTGGGTCAGACGGCGGTGAAGTTAAATCAACCGCGACGGATGAATAAAGCCATGCAAGGGGACGGGATGGGGGAAAGGGAACACGCCAGGCTGGGCGTTGTGTGTCTTACTCGCTACCCCTTTAAAAGCAGCGCTACGCGCGGGGTGCAAGCAACAAATTCCCGCGCCAGAGTCACTCCCGGGCGTGAGGTTTTCCCCCCCCTTCCTAACTTCTATGCTCCTCAGAGGGGCTGCTCCTGCGGAGCGGAGTCCTGGTCAAAGTTGAAGACGGTCTTCACCTGGCCGTCGTCGTAATACTTGGTGACCTCGTAGGGCTTGAATTGTTCATCGGGGTCTCCACACTCGCAGGGGTCGACTCTCGTGACAAAGGCATTGCACCACTCGGAGTTGCCTTCCCCCTTTGTCCTTCGTCGAAATACATTGGGAGAGGTCTTTATGGGAATAGATTGAAACGCGCTGTTGTATGCGAAGAGAGCATTGGACACAGCCACCACTCCGGGGTCCATTCCTTGTCCTACGTCCTGTGGACAGTACGGAGCTCCATCTACAAAAATCAATGGGGCGTTGTTCATTTGAGGCCCAGCTAATCCAGTCTGCATCATATTCACGTTTGCATACTCATCTGGTCCGTACTGGGATGGATCGTTTCCACCGCTGCCACTATGGATCATATTCATGCTGAGTAAGGAGGGTCGTCCCCCCCCTCCATGTGCATAGGAGCTTGTACTTATCGGTTCTGCTTCGAAAATGTTTTCCTGTGACATAGCCATCTTGGAAGTGGTGCAGTCGTGTGTCGTCTCGTGGAACTCAGGGATTATGCTGGTGGAGCAGGTGAGGCTATTCTTCGAGTTGATGTGTTTCTGCGGTGGGACGACGCTTTTGCACGCGAGGAAGTTTACTTGGGTCAGATTTCCCCTAGGGTCGAACTTGTACCTTTTGGGGGCTGCGGAGGAGAGCATCTAAGAGGGGCGGTAGCCGTGAAGCGGTGAAGCGAAGCGGTGAAGCGAAGCGGTGATGCAGTCAGGAGGTTTCACCGTTTCACGGTTTAGCAGTTCGGCCGTTTCGCAGCTTAGCGTTTCTAAGGATGCGAGACGGGGGCAAAAACGAAGGGAACAACTAGCCAACCAGAAATGAAGCAGTTAAAAAAAAAAAACACAAACAGAAAAAGAAACAGAAACGGACGGAAAAATGTTTTGCGTAAAGACGATTAACACAATGCCGCTTAGCAGAACGAAAAAAATATAAACAACGGGGTAGTAATAAACAAGAAAAAAGAAAAAAAAAAAAAGAAAAAAAAGAAAAAAAAAAAGAACAAAACAGAACAAAAGAAAACGCACGTTAGCAGTACGCACAAATTACACGCTCACATGTGTGTGCGAATGTGTTGCTGTTTCTACAACGGTGGCCGCGAAGATTTGTTTTGTTTTTTTTTATGTCCCATTTTGTGTACATTCGTGGTGTTGTGTGAAATAGCGCTGGGTGGGAAAGTAACAAAATAAAGGGGCAGAACAAAGCGGAAGGAAATCGAGAAAAGTCAGATACCAACTGGGAAACGCGGGGGGGACGTGAGAATTGTAAAACCTCACAACGCGGGGTTTATTTTTATTTTATTTTTTTTTTGTAACAAACCTTGGAATAGTAGTGCCAATAAAAGGAAAAAAAAAAAAAAAAAAAGCAGTTTGGCTATTAGCTGTTTGGCTATTTAGCTGTTTGGCTATTTAGCTGTTTGGCCTTTTGGCTGTTTGGCCGTTTGGCTGTTTGGCGGTTTCCCTATTTCACCGTTTGACTGCTCGATCGCGTTGGTGCTTGTGACGGGCTGTAAGGGCACAGACTGCTCGAAGAGGTCAGCGCTACTGCGGGGGAAGAGGTGGACGAGGGAAGTGGACCCATGAAGGGGGTGTGCGTGCATGTGTGTATAACACGCTAATGGGTTGTCACGAGGACCATCACGGTGACTGCCACGGGGACCATCGCTGTGCCCCAGTCAAGGGAACCCCCACACCCATGACATATTTACCCGCCCAACAACATGTAGCGTGTCACCCAGTCGGTCCTCTTCAAACGAAAGCAGCGCCAGTCGTCCCTTTGGCACCTCACAGGGAGGGTGTTTCTAAATGGGGAATTGGGAACAACACCTAAGCGGGGAAAAAAAAAAAAAAAGAGAAAACATAAAAAATGGAGGAACAACAAAACAGAAAACATAAAAAAATGGAGGAACAAAAAGGAAGAAAAAACAAATACAAGTGGAAGACTGCGCGAAGTGACCAACCCGTACGATGGTACACACCTTCCTCGATTGGCCTCTTCGCCGAGTCACTATCTCGATGCTGTCGCAGCTTGGGGGGATGAAATGACAAAACGGCTGATAAGGGGGGAGGGAAGATGGCTTGAATTTCTCACACCAGGGAAATTCTTAAAAAAAAAAAAAGAAATTCACCCCTGTCAGTTTCCCCTGCAGAATGTATAGAAACCTTTCTGCATTTTCAATTTTGTGTGAACCAAAGGGGAAAGGTTCCCTACCGGTGAGTTATGTATAAAGGGAGGAAAATATTGTGGACGTATGGACAGTCACGTTGAATGCGTTACAAAGGTTTTAGTGTGCTCCAGTCGGCTTCCCTTCCAACGTTTAGGCACCTCCTTCGGCGTGGGCACGGGGCTTTAGCAAATGTGAGACATAAAGACGAGGGGCACGCGAGGAGCGGGCGCAGGCGCAAGCGCGGGACTTCGGCGGCGGATGCCACACTGTTTTTTTTTTTTTTTTCTTTTTTCACGAAAGGAAGGGGTGAGACGACCATAAAGACGACCCCTCAAAGCAATTGCAGGCGCTGCGAATGTGTGTGCCAGTAGGTACTTCCCATTTTTTGCAGTTCTCATTTTTCTACTCCCCATTTTTTGCAGTTCTCATTTTTCTACTCCCCATTTTTTGCAGTTCCCATTTTTCTACTCCCCATTTTTTGCAGTTCCCATTTTTGTACTTGCCATTTTTCTACTCCCCATTTTTTTCCTTGCCCCTCGCGTGATTAGTCAGCGCCCTGCAGCGAACTTCTCATTCTCCTCCCCAAAATGCATACATCAATTTCGTCAAAATGGTTAACCTCCTTTTGGAGCTCCCCTCCTCCAAGGGGTGAAACCAATTTCGAAGAGTCCCCTGCAAGTGCACATTCAAATGCGCAACAGGTGGGTGCACACGGTTTGCATAAGTCGCCACAGAAGGGGCGACGGACCTGTCCAATCCATGGACTATCCCCCCCGGAACAGCCGAATGCACAGACATTTGCCCCATCTACAACGGATCATTGTAGCCTCACCACAACGTGTCATTGGCACTCCCGCAAACAAACAGGTTTCGCCTTGGCAGAGTCCAACACAATGGACTTCAAAAAAAAAAAAAAAAGAAAAAGAACAAGCTCAAGCGAAAGAGCAGGGAGAAGGACAAGAATACGGAGGTTCCCCCGTTCGTCATTTAAAAATGAACCTTTCGGATGAAGGATTAAAATGGGGTTATTACGCGGTTGGAAAAAAGAAATAAAATAATGTAATAAAATAAAAAAATAAATAAATCACGCTAAACTAAGCTAAGTTCATGTTAAGCTAAACGCGCTGCGCACGGGAGGGGTTTCACATTCCTTTTTTGCATTTTCTTCTTCCCCCCCACACGGGGCGCCAAATGGGGACAATGTGCCCTTTCAGAAGTACTCGTCCTTTTCCTGGTCCACAACTTCGTCGCTCTTGGGGGTTTCCCTCGGGAGCAGCGCGATGATCTGCAAAGAGGAAAAAAGGGGGACCCAAATAGGTAGGTGTACATATGAACACGTCTTCATATATGCAGAGTGACAGGACCTTCCGCGAGAGGCCCCTCCTTCTCTCCCTCTTACGATGAGCTGAATCCCAGCAACGGCTAATCCGACCGACACATTTGACAGGTGACTCTGCAGGGGGGTAGCGGAACGGTAATCGAAAAAAATGCAAAAAAAAAGGAAAAAAAAGAGAGGAAAAAAAAAAAAAAGGGGGAAGAAAAAAAAAAGACAAAATGACACTACTTCCCCATCATATGGTTCAAGAGGAAGAAACAACAGTGCGAAAACAACAGGATCTCACCTTCCAGTGAAAATTGCAAAAAAAATGGCTAAAGCTTGCGTCTTGGCAAAGGCCCTGAAGAGGGTGGAAAGAAACAAACGGGGGGTCATCACCAGTTGCGTATACACACAAAGATGGATATACTCTCCCTCTGTGAGGCCGCTCCGCAGCTGAAGCGATTAGGCCTGCACGAATCGAAAAGGAGGGGAAATGCCTTACCGGCACGACCGACTGGGACCTGTTAAGGATGGAGTACTGAATGTACGGCGCCATGATGGTGTTCAGGCATGCTGAAAAAAGGTGGGAAAAAAAAAAAAAAAAATAAAAAAAAAAGTTGGCGTAGAGATAAGACACAAGGGTAGAGCAGCTGCACACGTGGTGAAAGCTGAACTGGGTCCACCCCCTTTTCGCTTCGCCTCTGTCTTTTCACCAACTTGATAGGACCACCTTAATGGTGAGAACCTTCTCATACGAGCAGCTGTCAGAAAAGGCTCGGTAGAGGAAGCAGTTAAGTATCTTCTCCATCGACTGTATGAGCAGGTAGCTGTTTAGTCCCTTGAAGAAGCCGTTGACTCCGTCGTACAGGTAGGTCAGGTGGACCAGGGCTTTTAGGTCTGCGAGGGGAGGGGGAAAGAAGTGGATGATCGGCGGGGCGGCAGAGGTGGACGATAGATTGGGTCGGAGACCAATCTGGCACTGCCACAGGCAGTGCCCCTCTCTCAGCCGCATTACTGTTCATGAGCGACACCGAATTGTTTTGGAAGACGATCAATTTGGTCGATATGTTCAGGAGGGGGTAGGACAGGACGCAGCTGAGGTATTCGTAAAAGCTGTGGTAAAAGGAGAGGTGGAAATATTTTTTTTTCTTCTTCTTCTTAACGGAGTCGTCATCGTCCCTGACCATATCCATCTGCCGCACAACTTGCAAGTTGATCTCGTCCCCGATGAAGTTGGTCGCGTTTTCGCGGTCATCTTCGAGGTCGTCTCCATGGTCGTCTTCGCAGTCGTCTTCATGATCGTCTCCAGGGTTGCCACCGTCCGCAAATCTGTGTCCGTAGCGGCGAGGTGCCTTCCCCTTGTTGTATGAACCCCTCCGTTGTTCTCTTCCTGCGAGAGGAAGGGGTGGAAGCCGATCTGCATGTGCACATTCGCGCAGACGTGTGATAATCGGCCAAGAACCTCTCACGATCTTCTCTGTCCCTACTCCTTCTGCTCCGAATGACAAAATGTATCTTTTCGAGTAGGTAATAAATGGACTTCCTGCCCGGTAAAAAAAGAGAAAAAAAAAGTGAAAAAAAAAACATATGCGGCACTTCCTCTCCTCTTCATCCTCTTTAAACGTGCAAGGTAAGCAGAATATGCACTTCACGAAATTTACTTCGATATGATGTGAGCCAGCATGGGTATTAACCCCTTGTATAATCCGCTTATTCCCTCATCGTGGTAAATCTGGGGGGGTGGCAGCGGTGTAGCAGTGGTGTAGCAGGTGGGAAGGTGGCCAAATGGGCAGGTGCCCAGAATAGGCGAGGAACGTTATATGAACAGACAAGCATAAACACACACATATGGACCCACATCCCTGTTGCTTCACATAACCCTTCTTTGCCACGCCCAGGGGGGGGATAAAACAACAAAGGAGTACCTGGCGCAAGCTGTTAAAAATGCATATGACGTAAGTCTTTATGTTTAAATTGTTGATGTTGACCAAAGGGCTATACGCGACGTTCTTATCATAATGATTTAAATATTTGTATAGGATGCTTCTGCATTGAATCTACGCGGGGGCAAGAATGGAACCAGGCGGAGAAGCTTATTAACTTGTCACCGCTGCGTTGCGGTGTCGGTCTCGGCAGCTGTCCCTGTTCAGGAGCAGAGCGACGCACACTCCTTTTTTTTTTTTTTACATTATATAAAGGATACGAAATAAAATAGAAAGGAGAAAATCCTATCTCAAACTTTGGCTTCACATCATCTGCCAAATGGGGGGGGGGG
>NW_008481865.1:120041-134808 GCF_000524495.1 Plasmodium inui San Antonio 1
TTTTGCGTTTTGTCAGGTTGTGTCAGGTTGTGTCAGGTTGTGTCAGGTTCCGTTGCGTGCACTGTGTTGTATTGCCCTGTGCTACACTGCCGCATATTGTGCGCGTTTTTTCTTTTTCTCTTTTTCCGCACTGCGAAGTAGACGCAGGGGATGCCTCCCAAATTACATTTCTCAATTAGCATTTTATAAAATATTATCTCAAGTGGTCCTCAGATTTCTTCCTTTTTCTCTAGCTGCTGTAACGGCATACCAGACACAAGAATTTTTTTTTCCCCCTTCAAAATGGACAGAAAAGTATGAACAGGCAAGGTGAAAAATGAAAAAAAAAAAAAAAAGAGGCGACAAAGCAATGGCAGCAGCAGCAGAAGCCGGGGGAGGAAAACACACTATCGTGGAATAATGGAGTCCCCAAGGGGAGCAAACGGAGGGATGTACCAAAAGGTGAAAGAAAGGGAACGGGACGGGGGCTACAGAAGGGGAATACGAGGAAGAGAAAAGCTTAGCCCAATGTGCTCATGGTTTTTTTCCTTTCTGCTGGTGTACATGTTGAGTAGTTGGGTTTAGGGTTACAAGTAGTTTCATGGACATCGACCGCTGACACAGCACAAGAGTCGCGCAGGCAAGATGTTCGGAAAAATGAAACAAGAAAAAACAGAAAAAAGAACAGAAAAAAAAACAAAGGAGAAGGTGAAGGGATGGCAAAGCTACAGCGAAAGAAATAAGAAGAAGGAAAAACTAAAAAAAGATAAAATTACTTTGTTCTTCGCGAATGTAGTCGAATTGTACAGCCAAAAATGCACATCGGGAGCACGGCGTGGCAGAGGGGGGTAAGGAAAAAACCAACCCTATCATTTCCGTCACGGCTCCCTCAAATGACGGGAACAGAAGAAAAAAAAAAACTGTATATTATGGTACGCTGTGCTATGCTACATTGCGCTATCCTTCTTGCCCCCGGCAACCCTGCAATTGGTTACCCGCAAGCACGAGCATACAATCATTATCGTGTGCCTCGTTCCCGTAGGACTAGTGTAAAATCGGCCAATCTGCGCAGACCATATTTTCTCAAATCATGGAAAAATGAAACATCCTTTTTTGGCACAGATGAACTGAACGGGTTGGAAATTAACAGCCACGCGTTCTGCTCACATTTGCAGTTTGAGGCTAGTCATTTGGGCCCCCTTTTGGAAGTTTTGTTTTTGTTTTTTTTTTTTTTTTGTCGCCTCCAAGTAGTTTTCCGTGCTACTTCGGGGGAATCACTTTGCGTCGTATCGCTCTCTTTGCGTGAGGGACGCCATTTGATTTTCCCTACCGTTTTCTCTGTTGCGTAGTGGACTCTTCACTTCGTTTCGTTCTTCCAGCGCCTGCTGGTCAGGGCAGTAGGCCATGTTACATGTGACACATTTATAATATATGTGTGTTCTCTTCCCCTAGCGGACTTGCGTAAAAAGGGGAAAATCACCAAAGCACGGCGCCTTTCAAACGTGGAACCCGCGCAAGTGTGTCCATCCCCCGCGCGGTACACATGTGCAGGACTAACCTGGACATATAGGTCAGCCACCTACCGTCTGGCGGGACAAGCGCAGAAGATACACCCTTTCACTGATCGAGACGCATCTCGGACATCTGCCGCCCGAACGGGCCATACGGCAAACCCACGACATGCGCGACGTGACCAGGCAACCCCAGCTAGCCATGAAACGATAAAGGGAAAATGCAAATTATTCGCGTCCTCCTGTTTAGCCTCCTCATAGCAGCGTCGTCGCCCACGAGCAGCAGCAAGAGCCCCCATAGCAACCCCCAGAAGGACAAGCCAAAAGGAAAAAACGGTAATGGCAGGGAGGTGACCACCCCCGCGGAGGAAACCAACCATAGTAGTGACATCCAGAGAGGTGAAAACGAAGAAGAAGGAGGAGAAAAATTAAAAAGAGTGACCCATGGAGGAGACGAAGAAGGGGAAGACTCGTTAGGCCAATCGGACGAGTTAGACGATGATACAAAGGAGCCCCCCCGCGGAGGGACTGACAAAGGCGGGGACCGAATTAGCGGCGGCAACAGCATCGACGGGAGCAGCATCGGCGGCAGCAGCGGAAGCAGTAACGATGAACGTCGAAGCGAAAACAACAGGGAGGGCACTTCCAATGGACGAAGCGTCTTCGGAACCTTGCTCAGTTTTATAAACGGAGGTAACTTTGGTGACGACATGAACGTAAAGCAGGTGCCCTTCCATCCGCAAGAAGGCAACTTTAAGGATGAAACATCCCATGAGGAGAAACTAACTAGCCAATTTTTGAACACGCTGAAGAACAGCGAAATGAATCACACAGTTGGGGATAACATACCCATTAGAAGGAAGGACAAAGAGAAGCAGTGTATCTACAGTTATGCACTATTTGGTCAAGGGGCGAAGAGGAAAACGATACTGGATAGGTCGTTGGAGGAGGAAGACAACTTTGAGGAGAGTGCCGCCGTGGAAGGAGAAAACCCTCCATTTGGAGATCGTCATCAGGGGGAGGACCCACAAGAAGGGATAGAGGCGGAAAAGGTTGATAAAGGCGACCAGTTGGGAGATGACACTGGAGATCACCCTATGGAGGAGGTCGAAGGTGAGGGCACGCGCGATTTTTTGAACTTTGAGAAGGAATTCATGAAAAGGGAAGAGCAGGAGGAAGGAGGAGGAGCAACAGGAGCAACAGCAGGAGCAGCAGGAGGGGGAGAAGCAGGACGAGAGGCGACGGAGCAGGTTGGGGAGAGGGAAGCCAACGTGTCAAGTCACAACCGAAGCGGTGCGAAGGGAAAGGCGGACGATGGCACCGCGGGGAGGAGGGAAGGAAAGAAAAAGGACCCAAACGATAAGGAGCAGAAAGGGAAGGAGAGGAACTGGCCAGCCCAGGCCGGCGAAGTTCACCGGGCTCATGTGGACACCCATGCTGATGACACAACTGATGATGTTTACCCGCTGGGGAGCGCCCCCCCGGGGGAGACGGACGAGCAGGACGCATTGCTCATCAACAAGCCGGAAGCAATAAAGTACTTCTTCGAGGTGCTGACGGAAGTATGCGCGATTATCAGGTTGGGGGTGATTCACCGCTTCACCCACGTTGTGATTCCCATAAAGAATATCATCGTGTCGAAGACGCTGCGTCAAATTGAAGTGGTCCTAATGACCATGTTATCTGTGCACAGACTGGCTAGCCACAAATACAGGGACACGTACGGACTCAGCATCATCGCACTCTTGGTGTACCTAATGATATACCTCATAAAAAGGTACATATACGGGGGGGGAAAAAAAAGGAGAGAAGAGCATTCCTCGAGTAAGGCAGACGATGTGTATGTAGTGAATCTGTTAAGAAGAATCTTATCCTTGGTGGAGACAAGAAAGACAATGAGCAACTCGGAAGAAGGGTTTCTTCACGATGTCCTCTACAACACGGAGACCTTACTAGCCACCACCAACATCACGAACAAGGAAAACAAACAGATCTACACAGACATCATAGCCAGTATTAATAACCTTGGAATATTTACGTACGTTTCAACTCAGGCTTTAAAAAGCATAAACCAGAAATCAGATTTGTTGCTAAGTGGGTTCAGTGGAGGGAGTGCTGTCAGAGTGGGAGAGCAGGAGGGCATACTGGACATGGACCCTGATATGGACCTCGATATGAATGGCTTGCATGGAATGGCGCTGGATGGTCTGGCGCAAGATGGTATTCCGATGGATAGTATTCCCTTTGATGGTACTGCGTTGGATGGTAGCGCGTTCAGTGGAAGTGCAATGGGGCTTAGTTTAGGAGGGGGCATGGGGGCTTCCTTGCGGAAAAGGGGCTTTCCCAGCGGTATGGAGACGGGCCTACCCAACGGTATGGAGACAGGCCTACCAAACAGTATAGGAGCCTCCTTACGAAGTGGCATGGGGGCTGCGCTCCCTCCCGGAGCAGGAGGGCACATGGTAGACGATGTCTACGACGTGAACAATATGCAAAACAATTTTGGCGACGACCCCTTGTATGGGGACAATAGCGTGAGGAACAAGATGCGCTACAGTCTGTTGCAGCAACAGAATGATAAGTTCGAGGAGGGAGACCTTCTCGCCTACAAGAAGGGCACCGACAACTACGACTTGGTTGGCCACGGGCTTGAGGCAAACGGTGGAGGTAACTTCCGATACGGGGGGGTGGATGCGATGAACAGGGCGGATGCGATGAACAGGGCGGATGCGATGACCAGGGCGGATGCGATGACCAGGGCGGATGCGATGAACGCGATGGACGCAGCGAACGCAATGGACGCCGCCAGTACAGCCAACCTCGTCAGCGCGGCCCATTTCTCCCACTTCGCCCCGACCCAGGAGTACCCAAAAGAGTACCCAAAACAGGGGGAGGATTTTCCTAACGAGAACTTCAACCGCAGAAGCAGCTTTTCCCATGTGTCCAAACCTTCCAATCAGATGAACGGAGACGAGGTGACTAAGGAGAATGGTGGGAAGACCAGTCAGGGCAGACCCCGAGGAGTGGATCCTCCCGCTCCTCCCCCTGCGATGCGGTATATGTCGAGCGAGCACCTCCAGGACGGGCTGAACGGCGCGCATAATGGGGCCACGCAGAGTGCGCTGCAGAGTGGGCCTCAAACTGGGCTGCCAACTGGGCTGCCAACAGGGCAGCATAGCACAGCACAAGTTGCCCCACATAATATCCCCCCGCCGGTCCAACCGCCCCCCTCGATGCCCCCTCCACCGATTTTCCCCTTCGTCCACGACCCAAATAACGGCCACATGCACCCCAAAGGCGAAGTGCATACAAAGAGCTACACCGGTCAGCTCGGCCCCCCAAAGAAAACCTCTGCCGGGTTGAACACGGGCCCTCCAGAAAAGGACGCCAACTCAGGGGACAGCGCCTTCCCCGTGCATGGAAGCCTAAGCATGATGAGCAGCATCCCCCCGGAGGATACCCTCTCCAGTGTGGTGAGTATTGCCAGGATGCACTGAAGCAGTGAGGCAGTGTAGCAATGGGGCGCCTTCTTCTCCACTTCTTGCAATTTTTCGAGTTCATCTTTTCCCCCTCTCACCTGCAGAAAAAGGACGACTTGATGACCCACGTGCCGGGCCCGCAGGCGGCCTTCTCTGATGACCCCCCAAGTGGGGCGGCCGCCCCATCAAAGAAGGACTCCCTCCAGAATTACGCGCCACGTAAGGATTGTGACCCGGATTGGAAAGAAAAAGAAGCTTCTTCCGGGGAGAAGCGCACTTCTTGTTCGCTATCTTTGCCATCTTTGCGATCCTCACCCTCTTCATCGTCCCTGTCGCCCCCCCCGTGCAGCCCCCGTCTCGTACATGCCACCAGCCCACCAAGTACTGGAAAGCGCGTCCAACCGGAATCAGAAGTACCTTACACAGAGGAAGTAAGTGTCGGAAATGTAGAGCAGCTTTACAGTGCACCTATGAGATGCACACATGGATAACATGTGTTTTTTTTTATTTTCCCCTCTTAGGGAGAGGCAAAAAATCGTTGCAACGAAGTCTCCCTTTAATTGAGAAGTGTCCCTGCCCGTCAACAAAAAGGATCCTTTTTTTTTTCCTTTTTTTTTTCTTCTCTTCACTCTGGGAAATACTCCGTTAACGTAAAAACGTATGTGCTGCCCACATCGTGTGTATCGACTTTTGAAGCTATTACGACGGGGTGTGGACATGAGTCGTAAGCACTTCAACGTGTAGTGACTGAGTAGAAGACTTCCTCTCCTGCCTGTACCTGTGTATGTCCCCCTATACTGGCTAGCATTTTTTTTCTTTGATTTGCGGCCCCGTAAAATTCTCTTTTTTTTTTTCTTTTTTTTTTTTTTTTTTTCGTTGCTGAACCGATGCGTAACTGTTTTTTTTTCTTCTTTAATTTGGCAAAAGGAATCTTTTTGGTAAACTGTGGATACTCCTGAGAGAGTTCTTCCTTTGTCGCTTCGCCGAGTGGGCGTTCGACCGCCACACCGCAGGGCCCAAAATGGGCCGATCGGGTGGCCCACAATACACCCTGCCAAACATAAGGCAGCGAAAAAAAAAATGTTGCTATCACGGGCCAAGCGATGTTGCAGGTATGTGAGGACGATCGCCAAATGCTCAAAGCGCAGTGGCAACCCCGGTAGCAACCCCCTCTTTGCTTCGTACTGTAATGGTCTCCATAGCGAAGCCACGAGGGATGGGAAGAGGACAAGACCTTACTTCGACTATGACCAGGACAGCAAGTTACTAGGGAGGCTGCAGAAGGGCCAACTGGACGTGGACGACTGGGGCCACGTGGATGACCACAGGGACGCTCTGAAGATTAAGAAGGTGCTCAGAGAGGGAGGCGGCTGTAGAGGGACGGGGCAGTGTGCCCTGTGGTGGAGTATGCCCCTCTGTTGTAGTGTTCCTCTGTGTAGGCGCGCCCACCACTTCTCTCCCCTTCCAACCCCATCCCGCAGAAGTACCTCAAACTGCTCCGACTGTACCACCCAGACACATACGTAAGTGAGAAGAACGAACAGAGGAAGAAGCGGAAGGAAGAAATCTTTTTGCAGATCTATCGGCAATACAAGAGCTTCACTCAGCACTATGATCACCTGTACAAGTCAGATCTGACTGATGAATCTGTGTGCGAAACTGAAGAAGAGAGAGGTTAAAGGAGGGGAATTCCGCGGGGGGAGGTTTCCTCTCTGGGCATGTTTGGACACCTCACCTTTTTTCTGGTGCCTTCTTTTGTATATCATTCCATACGTTGAGAAGTCTTCACACTTGCTTCCTTTTTTTTTTTTTTTTTTTTTTTCTCATCCGTTCATGCGTATTGATCACCACATCTTCCTCTCCTTCTTCTTCCTTCTTCTCCCCCCCTTAACCTTCGAAGATGAAAGACTCGAGCGGTACAGACGCTACTCTGAGGGGAAGAGAAATGACGTGTCACATTTCCACAAGAACGTGGAAATATACATCCTAGTTATGATTTTAGTGACCTTTGGAGGGGTCCTCCTGCTCTGTGTCTTTCTACCCTTTGATGTTAACATCGGCAGGGAAGAGTGAGTCAGAAGTCGACCGCATGTAGAGCCCAAGTGGGACAACTTCCCCCACGCCGCGAATTCTTCCTCTCGCTTGCCCATTCTGTTCACTTCCCCTAACACGCCACCCCCACCCCTTCCCTCAGACTATGCGACGGCGCGGACAGCGGAGAAAGCGCTCAGGTCGTCCCCTGCTTTTACAACCCCGTCATGAAGCGATACGAGTATCTGTCTGGAGGATATGTCCCCCCGCACCCGCACCAGTTGTACTACGTAAGGATGGGGGGAGCGATTCCCTTTGATCGTTACACAGGAGAGAGAGACTTATTTTTGAGAGGATTCCCCTGGTGGGATAAAGCCCCCCCGGAGGAATCAGAAGAAAAAAAAAAAAAAAGAAAAAAAACACTCATGAGAGAGGTTTATGATGTATTTAAAAAATAACGGAGCGCCATCTGGAAGCAGCCCCCCCAGTGCACTTCACCTCTTTTTTTTTTTTTCCATTCCTCTGTTGTGTCCCCTCTGCAGTTTTACAAAAATAACTTCCCAGACCTGTTCGTGGACGATGACCTCCTGAAGCTAAGTCGCTTCGAAGTGGTCCAGGTATAGTACAGGGGAGAGCGCCACGATGGGAAGAAAGTGCGTGCCCACGGGCTAGCCACATCCTGCCTCCCTACCGCGCCCATCCTATTACGACCACGTCGGCCATGTCGCCCACATCACACCCCCATCAAGTGAACAAATTTTAATTCCGCCTTATTGCCATTAACTCGCAGTTGCCAAAAAATCGAGCAAAGAAATGCAGACTTGTGTACGACATAAAGACAAACGAACTCATTTTTTTAAAAAAAACAAAACAAGATGAAAGAGGAGAAAAAAAAAAGCAAGTGCTGTCGAAACTTACAAAATAAAAAAAAAAAAAACGTGGATTGCTGATTGGTATGCACGGATGTATCAAATGGGAATGGAAAAAAAAAAAACAGTTTAAGAGAGCTTTAAACGATCAAATTGTATACTTACGCTGTGCCTCTTGTGGAAATATTTTCCTAATGCGATATGAAGGCCCAAGGTAGAAAGAAAAAGGTGGTAATCAAACGGTAGAATTGCCATCATTGGGGGGACCCATGCCCGCCCCCTTACGTGAAGGAGCTGACACGTGTGTGTCTATCACTCAGAGATATACCTCACCTGCACGTTTGGTACGATTCATTTGTGCGTTCCCTCCGTGCGACATATGTAGTGGTTTAATTGTACATGCCTTTGTTCCTGTGTGCATCATCACATTGCGGAGGTGAATCACTCTGCGTTTTTCGTCGGCGCGGCCTCCTCATTAACATTCTCACTCGCAGCCTCGTTCGCATTTCCATCCGTGTCGTTGTTCACCTCCTCCGTGACAGCCGAATCTGCATTGTCCTCAGG
The DNA here is from genome assembly GCF_000524495.1 of Plasmodium inui San Antonio 1. NCBI lineage: Eukaryota > Apicomplexa > Aconoidasida > Haemosporida > Plasmodiidae > Plasmodium > Plasmodium inui. The sequence continues at coordinate 128,475 of NW_008481865.1, forward strand.
CGTCGCTACATCATCTACATTGGAGTTCCCTCCAGCAGAGGGCTCCGCAACATTGCTCGCTCCAGCGTCGTCTGGATTCTCTTCAGTTAAAGTGTTAGCATTATCTGCCACGTCGTTTGACGTCGTCTCTTCTACGTTTGTGTCTTGCGTTGCGTCGTTCACGTCTTTCGCGTGGTCCGCGTCGTTCGTCTGGTCCGCTTCGTTCGTATCATTCGCATCGGCGTGGTCTCCTTCATTCGTGGCGACCGCATTGTTGTTATCACCATTTGGGTTCGATCCAGCTACTGCATTTGCAATTTCGGGTTCTAACTGATCACCTGCATTTGCTTCTCCTTCTCCAGCCTTAGCATTCATCTTCTCTTCCACGCGGGCTCTCTTATTCGTTTGAACGTCACCTCCAATGGCATTTAATTGCTCCTCTACTTCTGTGCTCACCGCATCCTTCGCATTTTCGTCCTTCACCACCAGGTCTGGAATCTTCGCTTGGTGCTTCTCTCCGACGTTGATTTTGCCGTCAACTTTGGACATGTACTTTCGTTTAGCCATGGTGTGGGTGTAGGGGTGTCAGCAGATGGGTTGCCGTTAGAAAGCGTTTCGATAGAGTCCGTTTCGATAGAGTCCGTTTCGATTGAGAGGTGGGAATGAAATACGTTGGATGCGTCTTCGCGCTGAGAAAAGGAATCGCAACAAAGGATGGGTCAGTGAAGAACGTGCTCAGGGGTCAGCTAGAACAGGGGGACGGACAGCCTCTGGGAAGTCACTTGCGTTTATGTACCCTGAGTGATTCTTCTAATTTGAAGGGATGAACGATTGGGCGGCTGGATGGTTGCTCTATGGGGCGGTTTCTCTGTCGCTTTGTTATTCTCCCGCTTTGTTGCTCTGTCGGCAGGTTACTCTTTCGGGTTGAACGCGGGGGGAAAGTCTCGCTCAGGTTCGGAATGAAAAAATGAAATGATTTAAAAAAATTAAAAGATTTAAAAAAATTAAAATATTAAAAAACGGAAATGGTAACGTTGATCGCGCAAGTGGTCTCTTTAAATGGTCTCTTGAAATGGTATTTTTAAAAAATGGTATGTTAAATTGTACGTCAAAATGGTATTTTTAAAAAATTGTATTTCGAGATGGTCGCCAAATTTTTGTCCGCTCGAGTGACCTCTTAAATTTTAATTTGATTAAATTTTGAAAAAATTAAAAAGCGAGCTGTGCCATTCCAAGCGGAGACGGGGAGCAGAGCGACCAGGTTTTATCATCAACTGACTGACTAACCGACCGACGGAGCGACCGACCAACCCACCGATTTGCATTTTCTTTTCTCAAATGCAGTCCTGTTCGTTCGCCACTCGCGCGCACGACTTTGCGCTTTTAGCTGATTTCTCATGCCACGTTCTCGTTATTTTGCCTTAGCGGCTGCATCATTTTTTTTGTTGCCACTTTGCTGCCTTTCAGCTGCCCCCCTTTAGGAGGCTACGGTGCCGTTGCATGTTGCGCCCGCCGGGACTGCATGCAGAAGGAGAACAAAACGACGCCAAAACGTAGCCAAAAGTAGCAAAAACGTAGCCCCAAAACGTAGCAAAAACGTAGCCAAAACGTAGCCAAAAGGAATGCCGAAACCAGGCCAAAACATGCCATTCGTTCGTCCATACGTTAACGAAGAGGCGCGCCGCTCCTACTCAAGGAGCACAGTTGCCTAGCGCGCGCTGAAGCAAACATATGTAGAGAAAATGTATGTTGGCACGAAATTGTTACTACTCATCCATGCAGCACAGGGGCCAAGACCCCCCGCGAAAAAAAAAAAAAAAGAAATATCCCCATTGGAGTTCACCTCGAAAAGGGCTCTTCAAGGCGGCTTCACTAAATGACGACGCCCCGTAAAAGGACTCCCCGGTCGAAGGACAACATAGTTCTCTTTTGAAGGCAGACGGGGGAACAAAAAAAGAAAAAAAGAAGCATAAAGAAAAAGGCAAAAATGCAAAAAAACAAAACAACAAAAAAATGAAAAAAGAAAAAAGAAGAAAAAAAAAAATTCAATGGCCACTGCAAAGTTATGCAAAATTTGGGGTCAATTTATACCGCAGTGTTTGGCCTTTTTTTTTTTTTTTGTTACTAAGCCGGGTCACGATCGAGATTGCCCACTGATATGCCTATGCAATATGAGATGAGACAGCGACATGCCTCTGCCCCGCACTTTTCGCACCCGAGAGGCGATTGGCGTATTTGCTCTAAACGTCTCAGGCTCAGCAATTCCTTTCCCCCTACCCATAAAACGGTTGAAACACCCGATTTAGGGATCGGTGTACCACCTGTGAAGTAGCCTCAAATATATAATTGCTATTTTGTGCCAGATGGAGTGGCCCCACAAGGGTTTCTTCTCCCCCACGGGTACTTCCAATTCCACTTCCAATTCTACTTCCACTCTCTGCATACAATCTTCTCCTACGAGGTGGGCTCAAATGTGTATAAGTGCATATGATGTTATATATATCTGTTGGTCTCTCTCTAACCCCCCCCTCTAATGAGGGGCAACAAAGAATGGCAATAAAGAATCACAATAAAGTCTGACCACTCAAACCAAATGACAAAGGAGAACAACTTCCATTCTTTTGTTATGTGACCACTCGTTAAGGAATAAAAAAAAAAAAAAAAAAAGTCCAAAACGGGAACATTATGTACACAAACAAATGGTAATCCGTTTAGTAAAAACTTAGAGTAGCACTTCCGAGATTATCCTCTCTTTCCATTTGCTCTTTTTTTCTTTGTTCCTGATTGCTACACCTTTTATCACCTGAGCCAATGCCCTATTTGGAGGTGGCGCTTCGCCCTTTTATACTCTCCAAAGAAGAGGGGATCCATGTGAATAGCCGCATCACCAAATCCCCCTCACCACCACCATGGGGGACGTCAAGGAAGGACAAGTGGAGGCCACATGGAAACTACGCAATGCACAAGGTTAGCTGTGTAGAGGTCGCAGTACTCTTCCTCGATTCTCCGGCTCTGTTTTCCTGGGGTCAATAAAGATTTGGTCCCCTCCCCCACAAGTGGACCATCATCTACGTCGCAGTTGCTTAGACGGAGTTGTACACACGACGAAAGGGGAAAAGAAACCGAGTGATAGATCTGACTAACTGGCTAGCCTACTGGCTGTATCACCGGAGGGATAACCCCTCAGAGGTCGCTGCGCCCTCATCCGCCTTTGCCACTTCACCGCTTCCCCCGCAGAACCCCCAATGCTACAGACCCTGTACGGGTCGATCATCGCGTCGACTCTCAGCAGAGTTCTGCTTTATCCACTTGACACGCTCAAGATAAATAAGCAAGTGGACACGAGCAACAGCCAAGTGGGGCGTCCTGCCAGCCTCGCCAGCCACACAGCCACCTCCCCCGTGAACAAAGGTCGCACCTCCTTTTTCCTCTCTGCGTTTATCCATAAGTTTGGATACAGGGGACTCTACAGCGGTTTTCTGTAAGCGGGCGGAGAGAGTGGGCAACGTGATCGACAGTGGCATGGGCCAGGTCAGCCACCCTGCCAGTGGCCCTTCCAAAGAGTATATATGTTTACCTGTGCGCATGGTGTGGATGCGCCACCGAGTCTGTCTGTCCTTTCATAAGAACAAATGTCGACTATGAGCGAAGCGGCAAAAGATGCGCCGCTGATCCGTAAGCCGACTAAGCCGCTATCCTAGAGAACCGTCATCCTACTGAGCTGCCCCCCCCTTCGCAGATTCTCCGCCATGACGACCATCCCGGCGACGAGCCTCTACTTCTGCTGCTTCGAGTACCTGAAGTCGATCAAAATAAACTGGAACCAAAGATTGCGGGACGGCAAAAAGGAGCCCGGACAGGCGACCAACTCTCTGTCCTTTGTGAATTACTTCACCATAGGTATGCCTCCTTCGGCTGTCTTCACTGGAAGGGAGAAAAAGAAAGGGACCTTCGGGAAGTGTCTTCCTCTCTGCGGTGATGGTCATCACAGTTATTCCACTGCCAATTCCGCTGCCACTTCCGATGCCACTTCCTCTGCCAATGATATTTCATTTTTTTGCCCCGCCACAGGTACACCTTCCTTGCACAATGGTCACGTTAAAGAGATACTCCTGCGCAGATGATGCGGCCCACGCCCAATGTACCCATCGACTATGCAGCGTTTGCTTTGTACCGCTTCCTTCGCATCGTTCGATTTGCACCGTCTACCACTACCCCCCTGTTGCCACCCGACATGCAGCTTTCCTGGCCGAGGCCATGTCCTGCGTCTTGTTCGTCCCCATTGATGTAATTAAGGAGAGGCTTCAGGTGAGTAGGCCAAACAGTGCAGTATAACCATCTTCCATACGCTTTTTTCACACCCTACCATGTTTGTCCCTTAACGGGGATCCCACATTTTTTACCCTTCTCTTTTTCCCACCCTCATTGAAGGCGCAACGGTATTTGCAACTGAAGGAGTACAGGACGTCTTACCACCTCGTGAAGGATTTAATTCGCAAGGAAGGCCTCTTCAGGGTAATATTTACCCCCCTCGGAGAGTGGATAATTGAATGGGATTTCCTCCCTCCGTGGAAGCAACTAACGCATGTGCTGCTTCTGTTTTTCCCCCGCACAGCTGTACAGAGGCTATGTCTCCACCTGCTTAACCTACGGCGTATTTGGAGGCTCTTTCTTCTTTCTCCAAAATGTAAAGAGGGAGATTGCCCCCTTTCGCCATGTCCAAAGGGATGCAAAAAAGGAAGAAACCGAAATGAGCTATAGAGGCGGGGAGAACATCTTATCTGTTTCTGACTCCCCCTTTTGCTGTCTGTTCCCCACCCTGTACACATAACACAAGTGTTTTCACCCTCTCCATGTCATTTCACGATTCCTTCCTTCCCGAAACCATGTGATGCACCAGATGGGAAAGGACCTCATGAGAAGACTAGAGATCGAACCGTCCAATTTGAACAGCCTCAAATTGAACCTCGTTTGTTCGATGTTGTCTGGGATTATAACTTCCCCCCTTGAAGTAGTCAGGATAAGGTGTTAACTTTTTTTTTTTTTTTTTTTTGGGGGGCCCTTGGGGAGCAGCTTCACTTGGATGATTATTCTTTTTTGTCGCAGACGACACAGTTTGCCTCCTCATTTGTGTTGCCTTACACAGATGGGTTAGTGTCCCGTTCGTGCAACTAATGTGTATGTCTATTTTTCCTCTTTTCTCTCATCCCAACGGTACAGATATCAACTGCAGGAGAAGAACAGGACCCCTTTTTTTTACAGCAGCTCCGTTGATGTAAGAAGAGGAAAAATGAGAGGGGGGAGAAGAAGCTCCGTGAAGATAACAAGCGGGGATGTACCTTCACACACGCCCCTTCCTAAGAACATGCGACAGTTGTAGACGCATATTTATCTTACCACGTCACGTCTCACCCCCTAATAGGGAATTAAGAAGCTGTGGAGCGAGGGCAGCGGGAAGATTTTGAACCTCTTCAAAGGAAACCTCTACCGCTGCTCCCTCGTCTGCCTCAGCATGACCATGAATGTCACGATTATAGACCTATACAGGCAGTTCGCGTGACGAAAGGAGCTGCACAATAAGACGCAGGTCTACATCGCAGCGAAGAAAGGTAACGTAGTGGCACGCTGTATGATGGGAGGGTGATGCTTCCCATGAGCGGGGCATATTCTCCGCGCACTTAGAGCTGTCCGCATGTTTGCTTTGCTCTCCTTCCTCTTCTTTTTCTTTTTCCCTTTAAATATATGGCACGTCGGACAACCCCTCGGGGCGAACGCAACCTTGATTTGTTACCCCCCCCGTATGTTCCTTTTATCGTGCCGTCTATCCTTCCTCGCATGAACTATTCATTCGTCCCATAGACGTTGGCAAAATGGGAAACTAAGGTAAACTAAAATTAGCTAAATTGAATCTTCTCGTTCTTTCGTTTTTACGTTCTCTTATTTTTACGTTTTTTCCTTTTTTCGTTTAAAAAAAGAGCTTTTTTCAAAAGGGGCAAACGGGCATGCACACAACTTTAGGCAAAGATATGTACGGAAGTGCTCGGGCTACGAAAAAGGGTACAGTCACTGGATCCACTGGAGCCAGTAGCTAAGTGCCAGTACGCATCGGTGTGGTCATCTGCCCACCAATTCATGCAGACGTGTGTAACGCAGTAATCCTGGCAAATGACGGGCAGCTCAAAACGCGACGCCGCTTCTCCAGTTTGCACAATCTACCATATGTGGAGAAACAAGCACTGGGAGTGGATGAGACGTACTCACCCCATTTGATGACGCCTTCCTTGAGCCTCCTTACAACTTCCACTTGTGTGGTACGTACAATAACGTCGTGTGCGCGTCATGCATATAATTTTGG
>NW_008481865.1:135095-141717 GCF_000524495.1 Plasmodium inui San Antonio 1
TTTTTTTTTTTTTTTTTTTTTTTTTTGCAAAATCGCCTGAACAGGCAATAAATATATGTACCTTTTCGCCAAATTGGACTCATTCGGCGCATTTTCCTGCACATGTGTTCCTTCTTTTTTACCTGACCCGGTCATACACTAAAATAGAAGCATATTTTCATCACTTCAGTTATGTCTTCCACACTCCGTCCTCACAACTTCTTCACGTTACCTTTGTCGCATAAATCCACTAAGGGATTGTTGTACTTCTTGTCCAATTGGTTTTGAAAGCTCATCACACTGCTGTTGAGAGCGTTCGGGTCGCAGTCGTTTTTCCTATTCTCTCGTGAGGAAAAGTTAAATTGGCTGTTTAGCACTTCCAGATATTTTAAGTTCATTTCATTGACGGCGTCTTTGTTAGCTGGGTTGTTAAAAAGACTAATCGTCTCATTGTTGAGCAATTTTTTATAACTGCTGTTGAGAAGGCCATTTAACTCGTTGGAAATGCTTCTATTGGAAGTGGCGCTGTTGCCAGTGCCGCTATTCGCAGTGCCGCTATTCGCTCCTACTTTCTGCCCTGCAAGGCTGCTCACCCCCCCGTTCTTCCTGTTCTTCTTCATGTGGATCAGGGCGAGCAAGTTCGAGTCACACACACCGCTGCCACTACCATCGTTGTAGGGGTTCATTTTGTGGGGGAACTGTTCCTGGTGCTCCATGTGTGCATTACCACCGCTTCCTCCTCCGCCATGGTCATAGGGGCTTTTCTCGCCATTCATTTTCACACTCTGCGCGTTACCACTAAGGGTTAGCAGCTTGTTTACGTTTTTGTAATCATCGATGTCTATACGATTCAAATTTCTGTCCCTGGGCAGTGTGGTGTGGTTCTTCATGTCATTCAATTTCGCGTTGTTCGAGCTGGTGGCGCTGTTTCGCGCGCCCGCCTGGTTTCCGCTGGCGTTTCGGTTGGGGGGTACACCATGGCCCAGGCTGTAGTTCGCGTTCCCGCCCATTTGGCTGTTCCTGCTTCCGCTTACATTACCCCGAGGGGAGTTATTCATGAAGGTTGCGTTCTCCAGGCCGTCACTCAACCCACCCATATACCTCTTCTGCGCTGAGTTGTTCTTTATCGAGCTGATCCCGAGGTCCACGTTGTTACCAGTCCCCATGCTGACATTCATGGAGGGTTTCTTCCTCGACTGCTTAGGCGTCACCGCGCTATTGTCTTGATCGTTCAGGTGGCTAATCAAGAGGGGGCCGCTCCCGCCGCTTATCCCCCCATTTGCAATGTGGCTGCTGGCATTCAACATGCTGCTGTTCAGCGCGCTGTTGCTTCCTCGGTTCCCGGTCACCGTGTGGTAAAACATGGCATTTGCGACGTTACCGCTCCTGTTGCCGCTATTGCTGCCGCTGACATCCCCCGCGCTGTCGATAAAATCCTGGTGCACCGGCGCGGCGCCACCAACAGCACCAACATCGCTAACACCTCCAATACCACTTCCATCGCTTGGATCGGCGCCCCCGCCCAGGCTCACCTTCGCAGCGCCGCTCGTCATCAGATCCCTCGAAGACAGGCCCAGCGGGCTGGACTCGTCTTTCGAAAAGGCATAGTCCCAGTAGCTCTTAAAGTCCTCGCACAGGATGTCTTGTTTGATGCCACTCACCTCATTCATGCCGCTAATCTCGCTAATCCCGCTAATCCCGCTTAGGCTGCCCACCCGGTTGAGGCCCGACAACAGGCAGTCCAGCCGCTCATAACACCTCAGGATTTTGTTGTACATCTCTGACGGAATGTACTTACAGACGTTTTGGTTCAGAATCATCTCCTCCAGAAGGAGGGACGTATCCAGGATGTCCACTTTGTACTGATCCAAAACGTTTTTTATCTCGTTCAATTTGGTGTGCTCCTCCGTCATCGTGTGTTTGTCCGTCATCGTGTGCTTGTCCGTTCTTGTGTGCTCTTCTCTTATGCGCTCCTCTGTTCTTATGAGCTCCCCCTCGCTCGTGGGGAGGCCGGCAAAGTCCTGTTCCGCTTCATCCTTCAGCAGATTGTGATTAAAAAAGGGAATCATATTTTCTCCTCGCACGATGCTATCATAGCAGCTCTCGTTTCGATTACTACTATCAAGATACATACTTAGACTATCATTGAAACTTTTCGGGATGCTTCCCATGAAGTTATTCAGTTCGATCTCGTTAACGTTCAGTATGTCTGAACCGATTATCGTCTCGATGGCAGTTTTTTGTGACTGTTTGGAGTTCCCTTGGTCTGTGATATTGGCCAAGGTACCCATTCCTGCACCGTTCATGGAAAAGTTTACACCCCCTAGTCCTGCTCCTATGACATTTGCGCCGTTTCCCCCTTTGGCCACTGCCTCGCCATCCTTCCCACTGCTCATTCCATCTATACCCATTTGGTTCTGGAAGGATACGTCTCCCTTTGCACTTGGCACCACACCGTTCAGTATGGAGCTGTTAAACGCGAACAGAGAATGCTCAGGGGGCAGGCTTGATCCGCTATTGTTATTACTACTAACGTACATTTCCTTATCATTCGCGGGGATGCTCATCTGTGCTCCTGCCACCCCTCCATTCGTCATTGCCCCGCTGGCAACGTTGACCTGACTTGTCGAAGTCCCACTACCGCTTTGTATCAGTTGCTCCATCAGATCAGTGCTTGTGCTTTTGATTCTCCTATTATGCATATCCAGTTGGGACTGAGTGGCTGCATTATTTCCGCTGCTTCCATCATTCTGGTTGTTCTCTATTCTTCCCCCTTCGAGATGTAGTTCTTGCAGATGGGTGGACACACCAGCATGAGTGTTAAGAAGATCCACGTTATCCCTAACGCTTTGGCTAGTACCAACACCGCTAAGAATGTTGTTACGTCCCTTTTCCTGGCCGTTGTCCTCCCCTCTATCAGCACCGTTCTGTGCACTCCTCTGGGCCCCCTTCTCGGTACCCTTCTGTGCACCTTTCTGTGCACCCTTCTTCTTTCTATTAAAGGCATTCATCAACATGCTGTATAGACTTCCTTTGTTGTCGTTTCCTCCTTGTGCGGTTCCCATCGCTGGGTCATCCTTCTCTGAGGCACCTGGAGGGGTGACCATCATCATCCCCAAGTCATTCGCAACATTGTTTGCGTCCATGCCAGATGCATACATACCTGCCTCATACATACCAGCCGCTGTGTTACCTTTTGCCTCCCCTTTGGGGGTGTCTTCCTCACTGGTCCTTCCACCCATGCTGCTTTTCACTCCATTGTTCGCTCCTCCATGGTTGTCACTAAGATGGAGATGTCTGTTACCCCCCATCTGTTCCGTCACTCTCCCTTTCCGTACGTTTGGAGGTCCCTCACTTTTTTGACCCTCCACTGTGTAGTTCATTGCGGTTTCTCCTCCGTTCATACTTAGCATCCCGAGTGCCCCATTCTTAATGCTACCCTCCAGCTGGCACAGCTTACTGACGTTCTCATTGGAGAAGGACTTGACCGATTTTACATCATAGTAATCATATGCATTGGTGTCGAGGTCGCCTGCAGCGGTTGTCACGTTCCTATTAAGGCACTCGTTATCGCTTCTCTTCCCCCCGGGGGATGATAACTTGTCCCTTCTGCTTGTACGGTTTGGCGCAGCAGCGGAGAGGCTCTCTATAGAAGGGGTACTACCCTTGTCATGTCCTGAGAAGAGGCCATCCTTTGACTTGTCTGCGTTCCTATTGGGGGTGGCGCCGTCCGCGGGGCTCCCTCCTGCAGCTGCGCCGTTCTTCTTCTTCTTCTTTTTGCTCATCCCTCCCGCAGCGATTGTCACTCCTGACGCTGTTGCCACCTCCTCCCCGTCTTTCAAATACCAGGCGTATTTCTCCCTTATGAACGTCTTGAAAAATGCTTTCTCGAGGAGGAAGTTGCCGCCCTTATCCTCCACGGGCCTCCCACTTGAGAGCAACTCGACGACGTAACTGTACTCGTCGTGAATGTACTTATTAATCTGATTCACCGTGACGCAGAGGGGTAGGATAATATTCATATCCTCCCCGTAAAGGTACTCAAAGAAGGAATATATGTTTGGAGACGACGTGAGATAGAGTACCTCCGTAAAAATCGTTTTTCTGCTTTTCTTCACATCACCCTTGTTGATTTCCTTGGAATCGTTCTTAATGATGATTTCTCTGTTTCCAATTTTGTATATGTACGTTGACCACAAAATGGAGAACTGAATCATCTGCAAAGTCTCCTCTGATATGTCATAGTATTCGTTGGCTAGCTTGATCTGTGCTTCGGTTAGAAAGGACGAATTGAGAAAGGTCTTCTTTTTCTCTCTGAAATCCTTTGGCACGCTTAAAAATTCGATTATTCCCAATTCGGATAACTTGTCCCAGATATTCAGTTTCAGATTTACCATTTTCTGCCGGATGATTTCGCTTTTTTGGCAGACCAGCTTCAGTTCGTTCGCAACGTAGCTGCACATGAGGCAGATGAAGGCATCGTTTGGTGTCCCCTCTATGCAGCTTCCATCGCTTCCTCCGCTTGCTGAAGTGCTCCCCCCCTTGGTTCTCTCCGTGTTAGCCCTCAACAAGTTATTATTGTAGAGGTATAGCAGTCCGGGGAAACTAAAGGGCAGGAAGGAGTTGTCTTTCCACATCTCCTTCATGTCGAGAACAGCGCTGCAATCTAGGATGATGTAGAGGGGGAGGCTACTCACAGTGTCGCTCATCAGGTTCATGCGGTCATTCCGCTGGGGGCACAATTCCGAGGTGAGCGCGTCGTCCTCGGCACCCCTGTCCATCCGAAAGGGGTGACCCATTGCACCCAGTTGACTCTTCCCCGCGGTGAATAGGTCATCATTGTGATGAAGATGGTGATGGTCGCCCTCATCGTCATCGCAATCTCCATTGCCACTGTCACCGTTCTCGTCGTTCTCCTTCTCCCCCTGGCATCCCCCCTCGAGTGGACTCACAGACATGTTTTCCTTCTCCTTTTCCTTCTCCTTTTTCTTTTTTTTTTTCTTTTTCTTCTTTTTTCCTTTTTTCTTCTTCTTGGTAGGGTCGGTCACATCTAGGGAGTCCTCTTCCTCCTCCTCATTCTCCTCCACCTCTTCTTCTTCCTCGTCGTAGTCCTCCTGATCCCGCCCGTTCGTCTGCGCCCCGGCCACGGCTCCCTTTTTGGTTGCATAAAGGGAGGCCGCGTCGGAGAGCTGGCCGTTTTTCTCCTTCCCCTTGAGGCCTTTTTTAGACTCCGTCTTTAAGGAGTTTCCGCGATTGTAGTGGTAATCATCATCGTCGTCATCGTCGTCATCGTCATCATCATCGTCATCATCATCGTCATCATCATCATCGTCATCATCATCGTCATCATCATCATCGTCATCATCATCATCGTCATCATCATCATCGTCATCATCATCGTCGTCGTCGTCTTCCTCCTCATCGTCCTCCTCTTCCTCTTCTTCTTCCTCCTCTTCCTCTTCTTCCTCCTCCTCATCAGCACTCATATCATGAAGGAGGCTGCCTTTCATGCGGCGCTTCCCCGAGGCGGTCACTCTCTTCCCAACAGAGGTCGTCTTGTCATTCCTATCTTTGGGCTTCCCCGCGCCCCCCGTCGTGCCCGCTACGGTCTCCACCCAGTTGAGAAGGCCACCCTTCACGACACTTTTGGCGGAATTTTTCGAGACCCCCTTCGATGGACCCTTCGAGGTACCTCTAGCAACACCTTTCGCGGCACGACTGCGCGTGTCCCCGTTTAGATCCCCCTTGGAGGCCAGTGCCGCTTCTTCGTCCTCCTCCTGCGCACCGCCTCTACGCTCCAAGTGGACGCTATTGTGCAGTCTACCCACATCGTTCACCTCAGAGGGGGTAGAGAACTCCTTCCTCTTCTCCTCCTTCATCACTTTCCCATTGGCATACATAGACTGAGTAATGTTATCCTTCTGATGGATAAACATATACACATGCATGATTGGTGTGTTCCTCACAGTGGCATTAAGACACTTATACGGACAACAACGTTTGTCGCTTTTTAAAGCAGCACAGATAATTAGGTTGCTCTTGTACCCTCTCTTCTTCTTAGCAAAGTCTTCAACTTCTCTGAGAATCTCCTTCGGATTCTGAATACAGTTATACTCTAACCTTATCCACACAGGGATTTGCAGAGGTTTGTAGGAAGTCTGATATTTTTCGTACCTAGGATAGACATAATTGTTTTCCCTCTTGGCTTGTACAAAACTGAGTAACAACTCTCTGCAAGTGCTATCTTGGATGAAGTTATGTGACAGGTGCAATTCTTCCATCGGAATTTTCTGAACGTAAATCAGCTGCTTTATCAGAGACGCTCCATCGTCCCTTATGTTATTTTTGTACAATTTCAGAATGTTCACTCCTATGTTGTCACTACAATTGAGTATAAACTTAAGGAGCGTCTTTAATCCCGTGCATGTGATGTAGTTTTCGCTGAGGTCTATGTTGAGATAGTAATAAGTGCCGTAGACCACTTTGATATATTTTTTCAGAATCTTCACCAACTCCACTATGTGACTGTCGTGCAGGGCTTTGTTGTTCAGTGAGATGTCCACGTAACGAAGTAGCTTCTTCCCTTTGCTGCCTTTGAAGGTCAGCTTTTTGCTCTCACGGATGTACGACTCCATGGTGCGAC
>NW_008481865.1:142122-215439 GCF_000524495.1 Plasmodium inui San Antonio 1
GCTAGCACTACACCGGCTAGCACTACACCGGCTAGCACTCCACGGGGTGCCTCTCCACGGAGTGTTCCTCCACGCCGTACTACTTCTACCTCCCTTCACCCTCCTGAGCGAGAGCTCCCCCCGGACGATCAACCTCCACTCTGCCTTCCACTTCGACCACCTGCCTCTGCTTCGCCTTCTTCTTCCTGTTCTTCTTCCTCTTCTCCTCCTTCGGCGGGCTCCGTCCCCACTACGTAAAAGATGCCCGTATACGACGCGCTACCTGCCGCGTTGTCTTCCTAACTGTGATGAGTTCCTCCTCGCTGCACATGTAGCAGACACGCACAGGGGGGGGAGGCAGGATATGTTGGGGGGAAAAAAAAATTCAGTTCCGTTCGGTTAATTTGACAAACTTCGAAACACATCCATGCGGCTTCTCTCATTTGATGTTAATCGGATTAACATGATTCGTGCATGGCGCGTGTCATCACGAGTGTGAGAATGTATTCATATGTGCGCTTTGGTAAGCATGCAGTGGATGTGAGGGGATATATGCAATAAGGAAGGAAAAAGAAGAAAAAAAAAACAGTAATACAGTAATGCAGCAATACACTAATGCAATAGTACAGGGTGAGGCCCATACGCATGAGCGAAGGGACGGAAATAATTGAGAGTACTCAGAAAAAAAATACATGACACGGGCGCGCGCACCTTCGTGAACTCGCGTGCGGCCTCGGGGGCAAAAACTGGCTTCTTCCTCACGTACTGATAGGGGTAAGCATGCAGGCGTATAACCGGGCGTATAAGCGGGCGTATAAGCGGGCGTATAAGTGGACGTACAGACGGACGTACAAACAGGCGTGCAAACACGTACACTCGTTCACGCGGAGGGCCTCACAAGTACGCACTTCCGCACGGGAGCAGCGCATGTACATACATTCGCGCCACACTCGCGGGGGAATGTCCTCAGAGTGGAAACGGCAAATCAAAAATGGGGCTCCCGCGGCGGGAAGCAGAGAGGACGCTCACAGAGGGAAACACGCAGAAATGGGGAGGAGGTATGAAGGGATGAGCGTATGGCGAGATGGGCGTATGACAAGATGGCCGTATGGACGTACTTCCTTCCGCGGTTAGCTCTTTCTGGGAAAAGCGGGGGGGAGGCTCTCCCGTCAGAACATCCGTTCACACGATCACTTGCTCAAAGAGGTCGATCAAGCGCGGCTGTACTACACGGCTATACACAACAGAGGATGACGAGCTTCGCCGCAAAGAAGTCGAGATGTGAGGTGAGAAGATGCATTGAGAGGGAGTGGGGTGGGGTGGTCATAGTGATATGTAAGACGCGGATGGACACAGGGAGGATTAACCCTCTGAGGATAAAGAGACGGATGAAAACAGGAGGAGGGTGAATATTCCTTCGTTACAAGAATGTATGGCTTCCACTTTTGCCTTCCGTCCAAATGAAAGTCCAAACGTAGCTGTCCATTCAGCAGTGTAACACAAAATTGGGTCGCTGCGCCGGCGGGGTGACCTCCGCTTCGCTTACACGTACAGGTACCACACGTTCATACCTACATAAGTATATGCATGCAATGGTCTGTTTCCTCGTGCACGTGACGCGCTCCCTGATAGGGGGCGGAAACTGAGAACTGCGCGCGCACGTGCCGAGGGGTACGCGTTGAAAAGGGGCATGTACAGGGGAAAAAAGTCGCAATGGGGGGAAGAAGGCGCAATGGGGGGGAAGAAGGCGCAATGGGGGGGAAAAAGCGCAAAATGGGCAGGGAAACACGCAAGATGGGGAAGGATGCAAAGGCAGTAATGCACAAAAGTGAACTACAAAAACGTACGATGCAGCAGAAATGTAATATGCTGCAAAAATGCAATCTGAACTGCTAAATGAGTTGGTGATGCCTGCCAACTGGGGACTCCCAAGTTGGGGACTCAGCAGAGAGGTAAAAACGGTCGGTGGCGAAAATGGCCAAATTGAAAAAACGGTAAGTTGCAAAAATGGAGAAGATGTGAAAAAAGCGATAGGTCAAGAAAGTGATCGGTCAAGAAAATGATCGGTCAAGAAAGTGATCGGTCAAGAAAATGATCAGTCAAGAACGTGATCGGTCAAGAAAATGATCGGTCCAGGAAACAATCGGTGACAGAAACGATCGAATGAAAAAGTCGAAGTGGTGATATCTTCCAAATCGCATAGCGCATTGGAAATGCCGAAAACAAAACTTCTTTTTCCTGCAGCTGCCAATTCAAACATTCCCTCTTCGCGCGGAAATATATATTATAATCAGTACCCGCCCCGCATATGCGTAGGGAGCGGCGCGGCCAGCGAGGAAGTCACCATGTGAGAGTAAATGTACCCCCCGTATACGTGACAGTATAACATGCGAATATACGTGACAGTATAATACGCGACAACATAGACGTGGCAGTATACGCGACATTAAGTGCGCCGCGTGTCCCCTTTTTGCCAGCACAGAAACGAAATCAATTCGTGAACGTGCATATTACGTCTTGACGTGGGACCAGGACGACAGGGGGAAGGGGGACAGAGAAAGTGTTCTCCTTTAACTTATGCTCATTTTCCACTTGCATTTAATTAACAAAGAAAAGGAGTTGATTCGCTTTAAGGACCAAAAGGAAAAAAAGGCGAAAGGAGAAATGGCATGGAAAAGTTATCTCCACGATACGATACGTCCACTGCTCTGCTGTACCCGTTTGTATAGGCGGTCAGAACGGTACAGTTCCGCGCGGTACCCCCTTTTTGCCTCAACATGTACAGGCAATTTAAGAGTCCATCCGAATGGGCCCCCTCAGAGGGAGAAGAAGAAGAAGAAAAAAAAAGAATCCTTCCTGGTTGCCCCGCCTAGGAAGAACAAACACGTTCCTTCCAATACACTGATCATGCACTATACCGATGTACCCTTATGCAACATGAGTATGCTCAAACGTTTCTGTTCCGCTACATCTCCGAGCTAATGAAACTAAAAGGCAGCTAATTAACTGCCGTGGTATGCCCAGAAGGAGGGAGTATTATAGGGGGGGAGAACTCCCCCTCGTTTACTTATAGAGGTCGCCAAATGAAGACATCCCATCAAAGCGGTATGATACATGCATTTGCCAGCAATTGCGGCTTGAAAAAAAAACAGTTCATTTGGGAAAATTTGCCAAGCGCTATGATGACGTTGCGATCCGGATGACTTCGCCTCCCCATGCTGAGCGACGAGGTTGTAAATGCGGGGGAGACAGGTACCTTCTTGCTTAACCATGTGCCAGCGGGCGGCCTTTTAAATCAGTCTAGTTGGCTACGGTTGCCCCACCCAGTACATTCCTTCCACGTAACAGAGCGACCATAGCCAAATGGACAGATTTAAAGGGCCGCCGGCTTCCCTCTCGTGGGAGGTCGAGCCAATTCCCCATTTCGCCATCCGTCCTCTGGCATGAAATGGCTTCACAACTGGTGTATATTTCTGGTCGTCCTCCCCCCGTTGCATATTTCATCTCTTTTGCATTCGCACATTTGTTCGCTCACATTTACTAATCTGTGAGGGGTGGCTCATCTGCTCCGCGGGGATTAGCCACAAAAAGAACAGAAACAAACAAAGAAGGCCTACTTCTGTGTGACGGCAGGACTGTTGCATTTCCGGATAAGGCAGTCTGCTTACCATTAAGTTGACTAACCTGCTGGTCTGTTCTCAGCTCTTTTTTTTTTCTTTCTCAATTCTTACCTGAACAAGTGATGCACTATTCAGATGAAATTTCAAAAATATAATCAGCCATTAGGATGAAGCGTCTCCTAGATGGGGAACTGCTTTTTATGGAGAACTGCCCGCGAGACGTCTATCGGGGGGAGGGAGGACTTACTCGATGGAATGCACGCCGGCTGGGAAGTTAAAAAAAAAAAAAAAGAAAAGGACAAGGCCAAATGGCTCATCGCTGAGTGGCACACATAGAGACATGGTCCATCATACACACAGCCCTTCCCCCTGGAGCCTCTACAACTCTTTTTAACGCTTATCCAGTATAGGCTGATCCGACAAACACAAGCATACAAAAGTTGTTCCACGTATAGGTTAAACAAAAAAAAAGAGGGCGAACATTACTTTGCTATGCTGGCGTGGTGCTCACGAGGAGGATCCATTTGGGGTTACATGCCGAGGCTCATCCGATGGAGAGGCAAACTCGAGGAGGAAAATCCGTGTGTTTGCTTTCACCTTGTGAATAATCACCTCTTCGGTTTGGTTTCGACACCTTCCACCACATACCCCTGCTCAGTTAACCAGATGGAGGATCCCCTTCCACTCCTCAGGGAGCAAGTCCAGAACGTACAGATATTGGCCTCCTTTCTTCCTCTTTAGCAACAAAACAATTTTGGTCATTTCGTTTTTTCCCAAATTTTTTTTATTCTCGTTGATGTATTTGGTGCATTTCTGTAGAATGGTACTTTTGTTAAAGAGGGACAGGGTGTGGCTGTCCGTATCGACAGGGGTGTCTCTTCTTTGTCCTAAGTTGTCTCTCCTTTCTCCTGAGTCGCTCTGCTCCTTGGATGGATGTTCTCCCTCCCCCTGCTGACCCCGCCTGGCTGACCCTGACCCCCCACCATAGGGCAACAAATCAAGACAAACAACGACATAAAAGTAACACAAAAAATCGTTCACAGACATGGTCTCAATTTGGCTAACTAAATTGTTCGCTATGTTGATGAGGGTTTGATTATCATCGCGAATGGCATGACACAGTCTGGAAAGATCCTTCGCATTGAAATGGTGTATGTTGTGTAAGATGACTGGTTTCAGCTGAGCTATGTGCTTCTCCAACCTCCTATACTTGAATAAGCACCACACTAGAAGGGACAGATACCTGTGGTGAATGTTGCTTATGTAGTGGTAGTTTCTCAGGTCTTCTTCAATCATCTGGAGGTACTCCTCGTCGTATATGAACAATTTCGTCAAATTGTGGAAGTTAGTTATTCGGTGGAGCGTGCTGAGGTCCTGATATTTGGACTTAACTTCCCGCGTGATTAGAAAAGAGACGATATTCTCCTTGAAGAGGTAGGAGTTTTGGCTGCTCAGGGTGTGTACGTTCAGGGGGGGGTGCCTACAAGCCTCACTTCCGTGTTGGGTAGACCGCCCACTCGGGGGGGACCCACACTGGGGGGTATCCATCCCGCTCTCCTGCCCCAACAGGGCCACTTCGTACCTGCTGTACCCACTGCTGAAGGAGTAGTTCGCCATAACGCTGAGCAGGTCGGTGAGCTCGATGGCGGACAGCAATCGCAGCTGCCCCTCCACGTGCTCAACCACATCGGCCATGAAACGAACGAGGAAGTCCCAGTGAGAAATCCTCCTTTGCTCCGGAGGAATGCCCTTCCTGTATTTCCTCTGCTTCAAATGGTAAAACAAGCGTGACAAAATATTTTTCCCCCTCATCTCTTTCTCCTCAAAAGTCAAATCGATAAGTATCTTCGTGAACACTCTGGACACACCAATGTAATTGTAGAGGTTCATTTTCTCCCTGACCCTGTGCAGGTGATTAATAATTAGACGGTAAATATTAAAGTTATTCGTTCGATTCAGGAGGTACAGGGGCTCTAGCACTAGGAGGACGTCTTGCACACTGAAGCAGTCCAGTCGGTACTCAAGATAATCCAGAAGAGCGGAGACCATCTCCTTCTTCTTGTCGTAGTAGTAGAGGTAGGAATAAATCTTAAAGATGTTTACGATTTGGTTCGGCGTGTAGGTCTTCAAATGGTACATAATTTGCGACTCCACGTGGGGGAGGAACACCTGGTGAATGAATTCCTTCGAGATCTGCTTCTTCAGGATGACGTACTTTTGGTCCGTCGGGTTCGCGGCGGGTTGGGCGGCATCTTGAGCGGCGATTTTGGCGGCATTTTGAGCGGCGGTTTTGGCGGCATTTTGAGCGGCGGTTTTGGCGGCATTTTGAGCGGCGGTTTTGGCGGCATTTTGAGCGGCGGTTTTGGCGGCAGTTTCGACACCAGCTTCGGGTCGAAGTTCTGGTCCACCTTCGGGCCCAAATTCCGGCCAAACTTCGGAGGGGAACCCCAGCGGGTCGTACATCTCCCGTCTGGAGGAAGAACCCACAGGGCCGTTCCCCTCCCCCCGCCTCTCCTCTATAAACTTCCTATACCGCTGAATTATCATTTCACTATTTTGGGCCATCAGTGGGTCTTCCACTCCTTCCTCTTCCGCGGGGTACGCCTCCTTTATGGCCTCGGTGTGTATTCCATGGAGGTGCCTCAACCGGGGGAAGCCCTGCCCCTCCCGACACAAGTCTGCTCCGGACGCGATCGTCCCACCCGATCGGCACCATGCTGCTGGTCCTCCTGAACGCGCCAACAAGTTCAGCGATGTCGGGCACCTCAGCACAAAATGCCTCATTTTGCCAGCTCGACCAATCAATCGATTAATCAATAAATCATATTTCCTTCTGACAGCGCAGTGCAGACTCACCAAAAAAAAGGAGTTCCCCTTCCGAGGGGCTCAACCAAGCACAGGCATACACGCACGAGCTGTGCATCTGCGCCTTCTGCACTTCCAAAAAAAAAGAGAATGGGAGAAACATTCGCCAGGAGGAGATGATAACACAGTGGCTGCTCTACCACAGGATGGTCAGCACAGTCGTCCAAAGGGTAAACCACGCTGTGGTGAAAATAATATAAAACACAAATAAAAAAAAAACATAAAAAAAAATTGCAATAGCGGAACAAAGAACGGTTGCTTCCACCGGAGTGTGCTCGCGAAGCGGACGTGCCTGCAGGGCAATAGGTTCAGCGAAGCCGGGGGCGAGAAAAAGAAAATAAAAGAAAAAAAAAGAAAAAAAAAAGAAACAAAAAAAGAAGAAAAAAAAGAAAATGAAGAAGCAGAGGAAAAACTCCACCCGTTAGCAAACCATGAGCAGTAATACCAATCTAGAGGGCTACTGAACTGTCAACTTGGCGAAGCAAAATCACCAATGCCTCACCAACTTATACAAAAAAATAGCGAAACTAATCAGTACGTGCGACGAAGCAAGCCTAAGGTGTTAAATGCGAAGAGGCTTCCTCCCTCTCCCACTGCGCAATAGGAAGCACAGAGATACTGAGCAAGCGATCGATCAAGAGCGAACTGTTCATAGGAAATACTCCACGCCAATACACGTTGTAATCGTAGGAAGCTCTTTTTAATATCCTAACAAGAGGGACCTCTTTACACCTCGATCTTGTGTGTCACCGCTCCTCACTTTTTGTTGTCCCATCAGAGGTGGAGTACAACCTCCGACGATACTTCTGAGGAGAGCAGAAGTCGTTATCACTGCTTCGCCTTACCCAGTACATCCCCAATAGTATCCAACGAACGGGAAAAAAGATTCTCCCGTGAACCGAAGCATACCGAAGTAGGGAACACCACGTGAATTATAACGAAGTAGAGCTCACCAGAGAGCAACCCGGCACACATTACCCAGGAATCCTCCAAAATGGTAAGCCCCCGGGATCGTCAAAAAGGGAGAAAGAACAGAATAGCATACCGTGATTAATTGGACCTGCCTCTTCCATGCGCTGATGCCTTGTGCGTGAAGAGGCACCTTCTTCTGGGGAGGCCCCCTACCACCCCTTCCGCCATCGCCTATGCTCCTTACCACGGTATTTTTACGCCACTTTCCTACACCGCCTCTTTGCAGGGCTCCATCTTCAATTACAACGGGGGATGCGTCCTCGGAATGAGCGGCGCGCAGTGTGTGGCCATCGCCTGCGACCTGAGGCTGGGAGCAAACAACTTCACCACAATCAGCACCAATTTCACGAAGATATTTAAAATGAATGATTATGTCTACGTGGGTCTCAGCGGACTGGCAACAGACATTCAGACATTGTATGAGTTGCTAAGGTACCGAGTGAACCTCTACGAGATTAGACAAGAGACCCCGATGGACATAGATTGCTTCGCAAATATGTTGTCTAGCATTTTGTATTCCAATCGATTCTCTCCCTACTTCGTGAACCCCATTGTGGTCGGATTTCGAGTTAAGCACACCATGGACGATAAGGGGAATAAGATCTGTACGTTTGAGCCCTACCTCACTGCGTACGACTTGATTGGCGCCAAGTGCGAGACGAAAGATTTCGTCGTAAACGGGGTCACCAGCGAGCAGCTCTACGGGATGTGCGAGTCGCTCTACATAAAGGACCAGGTGCGTCTCTCCATATGGGCAGAGAAGTGGGTGTCGCCATTTGGGAAGAAGTGCGTCTCGCCATGTCTGCATAAGTGTGTCTCTTCCTGTATGTATGTGCCCTTAGTAATGTTTGCACGTGCTTCTCGTACTACATTTGTGAAGTACTAACCTACACCACGCGTCACGCGCGAATACACATACGGCTTTCCTCCCCCTGTCCTCAGGACAAAGACGGCCTCTTCGAAACAATCTCCCAGTGTCTCCTGAGCGCATTGGACAGGGACTGCCTATCCGGATGGGGAGCCGAAGTTTACGTTCTGTATGTTTACCCGAAGTGCAGTGCATTTTACGGGAGGAGGGACAAACGAGCGGGCCCATAACCTCAAAAGAAGAAACACTTCGCATTGTCCTACCCGCGACAGTGCCGGATTGCGTCCACTTCATTTCGAACGTATTTTTAATTTTGAATTTTTTTTTTTTTTTTTTTTTTTTAGAACACCTGATACGATGATGAAGAAGAAACTGAAAGCACGAATGGACTGAAGCGCCACTTTTTTACGGCCCGCAAAAAGTGCGCCTTTTTTTGTAATTCCCCTGAAAGCCCATAAAAAGATGAGATTGGTGAACACCACGCGGGGGTGACATGGCGTGTGCTGATGTTTGCGCCAACTCGTGCGAGCTCCCCGCTGCGCGTGCAGAATAGACAGATTAGGTCTCCCTTTAACACCACAAATGAAACGAATTAAATTGTCGCTTTGTCGCCTCGTCCCTTCGCCGCTGTTGTTACGTCGGGGCAGTCGCCGGACTGCATACAGGTATTTCTTCACCTTAACGGGGATGGGGGGAGGCACCAAAATGGAGGTCCCTTTCAATCGGTTAACAGGTTAAACGTTCCTTTATGTGCACACCGTGTTGATCGAAGTAGTGGACTTCATCGAACTGGTTCCACTTATTTGCGCAACGGTCGTCTCGTTTGTGTGGTTGGGACGACCATTCCGGGGGTTAAAAATGTCGCACTTCTTCTTGCCTGACCTGTTCAGAACATTTGTGACATACCCCAATTGGGATTATAATAGCGCGTTGAGGTTCCAAAGGGGGAGCACTTCCTCGCTCCATTATTATATCTAATGGGATGGGAGAGAGAAAAAAAAAACACGCAAATACATAGAGACATATAGCAAGAGGTGTTTCGCTCCTCGTGCGTAAAGTGCACATAGCATACATATTTTTGAGACACGCCCATTTAAGGATGAACTGTTTGTCCCGCCCCCTCCCTCTGTTGATTACCCTTCCTATAACACCTACTTGCGTGTACAACCCTGGGGATGGGAATTACCTGTTAAGGAGAATTCGTCGCGACGGAATCTGTTAAGCGGTCTTTCTCACGTTGGTCAGTGCGGTGAGTAACGCCCAATTTGTGCACAGAGCCAGTGGGTGGCTACCCTAAAACTATTTACACAGAGGACTGTTAATCGAAAAGGTCCCCCTCAGTGTTGCATAGTTATGATGGATCGTTCCTCGTCCGTTTTGCTTCTTCTCCTCACGTGCAGATCTTTTACTTCCCATTTTGCCTCCACCGTTCAGGCGATATGCGTTTTTTTTTTTTCTTTTTTCTTTCTTCCTCACTGAGCAGCCAATTACATTTTAATAGCTCTCTTCAGAAAGCACTAGATATGGCACGGGAAGCATACCGATGCATGTCCCAGCGCAATGTAGATTGTCCTCACAATGTGGATGAGCCCCTTTCGGAGGTGCAGCGCCAAACGAATGATGTTTGAAATGGGAGGGATGAGCCTATGTTGGGTTGTATTGTACTGTACTGTTTTTTTTTTTTTTTCTTCTTTTCCCCTTGTTCAGGTGAAAAATAAGCTATCTACGCGACAAAGCTATTTCCGCAGAATGGGAAGATTTTTCAGCCGATGAGAACGAGGAAGCCGGTGTGACTCTGTTCCGATTGAAGAGACTGGCAGGAAGCTGATTCCAAGTCGCTGTCAGCCCGCCACCTGCTATGCGGGCCCCCTTTTCCATCCTCCTCGCAGTCAGCTTGGCCTACTCCGTCAGCGTGAATGAAGCGAAAAGGAGTTCCTTCATAAGCAGCATTGAAAATGCCCCCAAGTTCACCGCTTGCGCTGGGGGGAGAAGCAAAAGTGACAGGCATAGCCATAACCGCAACCACAGCCACAAGAACCAAATCAATGCTTCACAGGGAAACGTAATTTACAAACAAATAAAAGAGAGAGGCACTCCCTTCAGGTTTTACAACATCGGGGACTCCTTCTATGGGAGGATACTCAGCATAAGTAAAAAAAATATAAAGCTGGACATTTTATGTGACAGGAAGGCATACTTAAATACGTCGGAGTATTTCCGTTTCCCCATTTTACACAAATATGTTTTTACGCTGCTAAAGGTACACAACATCATTCGAGTGAAAATTAAATACATTCAAACGGTTCATCAGAAGATCGCAGTGCAGATCCAAAAGTACACCTACGAGGAAATTTTATCGTCCTTTAACAATGGGCGTAGTTTAATCAACGCGAAGATTTTGGATGTCTTGGACAACCACGTGTTGCTTTACTTGGCGCCCCAAATTCACGCAAAGTTGCTCCTGCGAGTGGGGGAGCGCGCGGACGAGTACCGGCCAGGAAATGACGTCCTCGTGCGGATTGATCGCTTCGATGGGCCGCGCGGGGAGTTGTACGTACGGGTTCCCTAGGGGGCGGTGGGCAGCCCATTTGGACATGCTCCGGATAACTTGGATGGCCCATTTGGACTCACCGCACACAACTTGGATGGCCCGTTAACCCCTCTTTTAGTCACTCCCCCGCACTGTTCTTAACCACTTCCGCGAGGTACTCCTCCGTTAGGCTCTCCACAGGGACGTCCCGAAGGCTCCCCTCGAGGAGGTTCACCTTGCTCCGCGCCCAGTGATCGACCATAGAAATGATGTTGCAGTAGTCAGACGTGCCAGTCGACTCAGAATTAAAAGACGAGTTAGAGTTACTCATGAAGTTAAGTATCGTTTCCATGATGGTCTTTTCGTTTAAGATTGATAGCCCCTCTCTCAGCTGGCAATAATTGAAAAGGATATCAAACACCTTATTGTATTCATTTATATTTTCCATCATGAGGATATCTTTTTGATCCATGTTGGTAGGTTGCATCCCCATGGTGTTGACTCTCCCGAGCGTGTGCCCCGTGCAGTTGGTGCCTTGTCCGTCTTTAGTGCTTCCGCTTGTTTTTCCCTTTTTTCTGTAAAACGTGAGAAACTCGGATGGGTTTCCGACCCGGCTGACAAAAGTCGAGCCGAATAGCTGCGTGTTTATAATGTTAATGTCTTCGTACTCGACCTTCAATTTGATTAGTGGCTTGTCGTAGACTCCTTTCTTTATTCTTAACAGATCGAATGTGTCGCTTGGGGTGGAGAAGGCGACGTGGATGAAGGTGGTGGAGTAGAACTCCTCATTCTGCAGGTTGCTCAGGAAGTGGGTTACGTCCTGATCGGAGATAAGCGAATCGAAGTACTCGTCTAGGAGTTCCCTTTCGGTGAAGACTTCGCTCGGAAGGGCGGGATGCCCTCGCGTGGCGCATTGGTCTTCGGAGAGCTGGGAACGGGGATCCTCCTCATCAGCGATCCCAGTATTGTCTGTCCTGTTATCGCTTAGCCTTTTATCGCTTATCGCTTTACCGCTTATCCCCTTATCGTTTCTCCCCTTGTCGCTTCTCCCCTTATCGCTTCTTCCCTTATCGCTTCTTCCCTTATCGCTTCTCCCTTTACCGCCTTTCCCTTTACCGATTCTGCCCCTCCCGACTTCCGCTAAGAAGGCGCGCCTGAAGAGGTAGTACCGCTTCACCTGCTCACGCAAACTCAACTGAAAGGTGTCCAGAATGGTGCTGACCTGTTCATGTAAAAACTGCTTCAGAACAGACTCATCGTTAAAATTTAAGTGGTAGTTGGCTAATCGGATTTCCTTCAGTTCGAAGGGTCTGACACTTTCCAGCTGGATCTTCAAAAATCGAAATCGTTCCTTCCTAATTTCGAGCAACCCGATATACTTGTCCCCGTACTCATTTGTACACAGAGATGTCCGTACAGACGAACCCAACTGCAAGGAGAAAAAAGATTGCAATGAACTCTCCTCCAAGTAGGGCTTCGAAAAATGCTCATGTCCCCATATGACCAAGTCTACAAAATTGGGGATGAACGATTCTTTAATAAAATTTCTTAGGTCATTTCCGTGTGCACATCTCATGTATCTGTTTTGATGCAGCACAAGGATGTTGATGCGACAGGCATGATCATTTGGGAGAAGAAACTTCACTTGCTTCTTTTCAAATGCTCTGTGTAGACGCTCGTCTTTAATCCATCCAATGGCATAAATGGCGACTTTGGTGTCCTCCTTATTTAGCAGTACTGGCTTCACCACAATTCGGTTGAGGCTGCTTTTCCCGATGTACTTTATGAGGTTGCCCACATGAAGTATGTCCAACGGACTGATGTAGTCGCAGCTGTAGGGGTAGTCGTGATTCCCGTGCATGGTGAAGAGAGGGATGGCCGTTTCGACTTTCCCCTTCACGGGGCACATGTGGAATGTGTCGCGGGGGGGGAGTTCCTCGCAGGGGGTGCTCTCCCCACTACGGCTGCGATTATCACTGTGGCTGCTTCCCTCACTACGGCTGCGATTATCACTGTGGCTGCTTCCCTCACTACGGCTGCGATTATCACTGTGGCCGTGCTTATCACTTCTGGTGCTCCCCCCACTATGGCTGCTCTCCTCACCGAGATCGAGGTTGTCATCCCCCCCGTACCACTTATAATCGGAGCAGTGCACCTCCTTCAGCAGCGCTCTTCTAGGATGTGTTCCCCGCGCGGGAGAAGCTTCTACCGATTCAGCCCCCGCTTCGCTATCCTCGTAACCTCTCACGTGACAATACCTCCTAATAATCTCCATCGATTTAAAGAGTGTATACTCTGAAACTTTATTCTTGTGAAAGAGGTCACCACTGTTAATAATCATATCGACATTTAAATGCTTCGCAAGGAAGAGGATTTCTTCAAATGAGTTAAATGTGTCCTTCCTTTGCACGGCATTGTTTTCTTTGTACCCTAAGTGGTTGTCAGTGCACAGTAATATCTTTAATGTGTCTGGTTCGTTTTTCCTGAGACGGTTTTTTATGTCTTCCAGGGTCATGTTTCTGAATTTTCCACTTTCTTCTTCCTCTTTTATGTTATTATATTTTGTTCCTTTGCGTTCACGCACGGGGGAGGTGTCACCTGATTGGATTGTTTCCTCCGACTTAGGGGCTTCCTCTTCCATGTTGGTGGTCCCCCCGTTTCTGCGCCTCCTCAAGCGTGGGGATAGACTGTACATCGATTCGTCCTCCTCCTTACGGTTGCGCCCCTTGAAGGGCTGCTTCGCTTTCTCTTTATTCCTCTGATGCAGGGGTTGCTTCGTCTTCTCTTCGTTCCTCTCATCCAAGGTCTGCTTCGTCTTCTCCTTGTTACTCTCCCTTTTGCGGGCCCCTCTCCAGAGGCCGCTTCTAGGGTTACTTCCACTCGGTTCCTGCTCATCTGAGCCTTTTCTTCGGATGCCTTGCCGTGAGTGCCCTTTCAAGACACGATTAATGGACTGATCGCTGTGGCTGCTCCTCGGGGGGCGAACGGGTCGGTCACTGAGCGCGTCGCTTTGAACATCACATCGCACGGCACATTGCTCGGCACGCCTCTTTTCCGAGCGCCCCCTTGTTGGGCCATTCCTGCCGATCTTCTCTCCCGAACGGGTTTTTCTTCGGGCCTCCACGTCGGACTCGCTACTCGCCTGGACAGACGTCCCATTAGACCCCTCCCTCACTGACCTGCTCCGGCGCTTTTCCTGCGTAAAATATCTTCTAATATCGTTTGCATTCTCCCGGGTCGCTTTTCTATCGTCTACTTTCCTGATGCGCCTTTTTTGCTGGGCACCCCTGCTGCTGGAAGGGACGTCCACTTTCTCATTGGGAAGAGAGGCCTCCTCCATATGGAAGTCCTCTCGATGGATGTCCTCTCGATGGGAGTCCTCTTGATGGTCCGCACCGGTCATATATTCACCCTTCTCACACTGCTTCTCCCCCCCCTTCAGCATCACCTCGCTCGTTCTATGTAGCGTGCTGTACAGATTCTTCAAGGATAGGAGCTTCGTTCGGTTGGCTTCCGTCTTGGCTTGGCGCCCATTTCTGCCTTTGCCGCTCGGAGGTGGGTCAGTGGGGTGTCCTTCACCGGAGTGTCCTTCACCGGGGTGTTCTTCACCGGGGTGTTCTTCAGTGCCCTGCTGACGAGCAACGCGCTGCATCTTCTTCCTCTGGGTGCCCCTCAAGAGGGGGGGCGCCTTGAGGAGATGTCCCTTTCGCCGCTCTCTTCCATGAGCCATCCGTGCTGAGCTGCGGTGAAGGTTCAGCAGAAGTCAAAATACACATCGAGTGAAGCGGCCAACGGATGGTGATAGCTACTCACTCGTGTGCGCCCCTAAACGGAGCCTCGATGGGGGGATGACCACAAGGCGAAAACCATCCCCCCCCATTCCGCAGCTTTCCTAACTGTAAAAAGGAAAAAAAAAAAAAAAAAAAAAAAGCACGCGCCACGGAGGAGCACATCGCTTATTCATACGTGCATGCACCTATTTCTCAGGTGGAGCACATTGAACGGATCAGCGAACAGCAGAGAAAGGGTCTCCCAACAGAGGACCGAGCAGGAGCACCCCCGAAAGGGTGATCCATAGTGGGTTCCGCACAAAAGGAAGTACACACCACGATCACCCCTCTTGGGAAACTGGAGATTGGGGAGTTGGAGCAGGAACACACAAAGGAGTAGCATCACCTCCGCCTCTTCGCAACCCTGCGAAACGTCCACTTCGTATTGAACCGCAGAGTTGAAAGGGGAACCCGATTGTATAGCGATCTTCAGACCAGGCGGATTAGATCCAAACTGAACTGTCACAAAGGTGGCCAGTTTTTTTTATTTTTTTTAAAAGAAGCCTCTTCGGGGTGACAACAGTCATGAAGTTGACCCCAATGCACGGTGCACAGTTCGTTTCAGCGCACATCGTGGAAAAAAAAAGAAAAAAAAAAAAAAAGGAAAAACAAAAAAAAAAACACACAGGAGGGTGGAGGTACACCGCTCCATTATGGCACATTGCAGGTGAGTCCCATATCGGAAGCGAAGCAGTGTGCTGCTCACTTGCGAAAAAACTTCGTCGGAGGGAAGAAGAAGTAAGTAGAATAGTACACCTTGTACAGATTCATCTCGTGGATGACGTCGAGAGAAGCATACGTGACGAGGAGGAGCAGCGCCAACCACAAGTTCCTCCCCCCCCGCGTCATAAACCTGTTGCTGGAGTGACGACACAAGAGGAGCAACGCAAAAGTGATGAAAAAAATAAACAACGAGAAGGCCACCCCTTCGTATACATACTGAGCACTGGTAGAACGGTATATATATTTGTGCAGAATGGAATCCAGATTCTTCGCTGTGTTATAAAGCTCAGATTTGTTAATCAGACAGTGGAAGATTCCACTGAGGCAGATCAGGAACAAGACGTATGAACAGACAAACATGAGGCAGGGCCATCTTTGGATCAGCTGCAGGAGGAAATACAGAAGGAGGAACAATACAGCCAGGGCAATGGTTAGGAGGTATCTTTGTATCTTCCCCAAGTAGTTAGCTTCCAGAAGGGTGGGCATCGCCCCGTAACCAGCACTGCAAATGGCACTGCCACTGCCGCCAGCAGCACCACCCCTGTTATGTGTCTGAATAAAATCTGAGAAATACGCTTCAATCATTTTGTTACTCGTCTCTGCTTTGTCACTTCCGCTTAGCCGCTTCATCTTTAAGTAACTCTCTAGCATATAACTGGGGCGCACCTTAGAGTAGTAGTCCAAATGGAGAAAGGTCTCCTTTCCTACGTAGAAGAACTCGGGCACCTCTTCTATTGCGTTGACGTATTTGAGGGGGAGAATCGTCGGCTTGTGAAGGTTTATATAGAAGAAGAAGATTGGCGTTGAGGAAGGGATGTGTCCCTTCCACCCTATGCTTCCCCCCTCGCTGTAAAGAGAGAAGCTTCCCAGAATGAAATCCCGCGCCACGCGGTTAAACATCTCCAACAGAATGAGATTCTTCCTGTCAAACATAGATACCCCATTGTTACTCTCCACGTCCATCACGAACAAGACGCAATCGTAGTCGTCTGATTTATTTAATACATACTCCACATAGTCGATGGCGGTCAGCTCATGAATGTACAGAAAGGAAATGTATTGGTTGGTACTCTTCCTCTCCTTCTCGCGTTGGTACTTCTCATTAATGTCAATCTTGATCTTTTTGTTTATGAGTTTCTTCAGCTTCGCCAGCTTAGTCTCCGCGTCGAGGCAGCAGTGCGGCTGCAGCAGAAGGAGCCACAGCAGGAGGGGCAACAAAAGGCGCCACAGCGAAAGTCGCAGCCGTAGAAGTCGCCATAATACAATCTGCGAATAGGTCATGGCCCCCAGCGGGGAATGTTGCAGGCGGCCTGCCATCACCCCGACTGCTTCGGGCTGCTATTCACGGCAGGGGGAGACCATCATCGCATTGCCTCTCCACACACAGAGGCAACCGCTGCATTGTCTCTGCAGTGGATATTATACACTGATTAGTAAGCAGGTTCAGAGTGAAGCGAAAAACATCACCTCGCTTTGGTATGTCTAGCTCACTCACTTAGGCATTTCACAGCAGGGAAGTAAAACAAGTGTAGCCTTAACTCGCTAGGTCAACGGGGTAAACACACAGTTGTAACTGTATCCCAGGGGCGAAATGCGCGATAAGGGGGGTGGGCCTTTTGTTCTGTTTTGTTTTTTTGTTTTTTTTTTTTTTTTTTTTCTCTCCAATTAAAGGTGCAAAGCTGAAATGGGTGGTCTCCTCATACATCTCTGCATAAGAAGATAGATGATCGTCTATATTCTTCCTTTTCCACATGCATGGGCAATTCAACGTTGCCTTAATTTGTACTCGTTTTTTTTTATAAGGGGTCCACTTTGTGGATCGCAGAACGATCTTCCTCTGCATGTGCATGTAACATATGCCACATAGACTTTTCTGCATGCGCCTGGGCGTTTCTCTCTTTGTTTTTTTCTTTTCGGAGGGAGCAACAGGACCCGATAAAAAAGGTCTGCAGTATACCAGTGCAAGAGAGAACACATAAAAAAGGTGCAGCCGCGGGAGTTGCCACTGTGTAGCCCTTTCCTAACGAGCCATATCACGTATGTTCCACTGCAAAGAGGGGGGCGCTTTACCAACATACGTGTGGCATACGTACAATATGTACAAATCTAGGTAAGGGACTTTTTTTTTTTCTCCCTCCCCCTCTCGCCTCGTAATAATACCTACACTGAGCGATTTAGGAAGGTTCTACGTATTATCCTTATGAACATATGTATGCGCCGTGGTGATGCCTCCCCGGCTGGAAGTCATTCGTCCAGAGGTACAAGCGACTTCTGAGCCACATGAAGTATGTTAAAAATTACACCTCTGTTACGGGTTGCTTTACCCCTCCTTCGTCCTTATGACACGTGGGGGAAGGCAATTTGCCAAGGAGTTCCATTCCGCGCGGGAATTCTTTCCAACCTGCTTTTCCTCCTTGATTGCATGCGGGGGGGGTTTATTCCCGCGTGGAGTCCCCTTGGATCCAAGTGTACTTTTTTCTCCCCTTTCCCTCCTGCTTCCGCCTCGTCGCATCTTATACCCTCGGGGCGTCGGACTACCAGCTGCTACCGGCATATGTACTCATTGTACAGCTTCATACAAGCCCATGCGCATATACTGCTATTTGTATGTATTTGCTCCCCCCCTACCCCCGCACATGTGGCAAGTGCACTTATAGTCGATTCCGTTCTCCAGGCGAAACCCATCCACCGCGTAAAAAAGTTTACTTAGCTGTGGAATCTTTGCCTTAAAACTTCCTTCCCTGGTTTTGCAGTTTTTATTTTTTTTTTCTTTTCTCACATAATAAGATATATTGTACTATGTAAATTACGTAAATGATAAAAAAAAAAAGGGAAAAAACAAAAAAAAATCCCCATTTGGTGAATCATTCCTTCTCTTTCTTTTTCTTCTTCTTTCACTTCCTCTTCTTTTTCTTCCTTTTCTTTTTCTTTTTTTTTTTTCCTTTTCTCACCATTTTCCGCCTTGCAAGTGTTAACCTATAAGTGACGACCAGAATACGTGCGAAGCGAATGGTACATGTATCGTATTATATGCTGCGAGCGCGATTATCCGATTACGCCGCTTTGCAATTACGCAGCTACGTAGCCGTTCCATTGCGCCTCTCTGCGTTGATGAGGTTTCTTTTCCCCCCGCGAGAGGAAGCATCGTTTTACTCAGAAGCGCGCCGCATTACGCGAGCATCAGTGTTTATCTGGGCGTATACATTTATACTTATGATTTATATGCCCATTTTTTGTGCACATTTTTATGTATATGTACACGCACGAGCGAGCGGCTTTTTCCTCTCGTCACAGGGGCGTTAAGAGAAGAAGCAATCTCATTTTTGTTGTCATTTGTAATATTATTTCTCTTCCCGCCCCTTTCACATTTTAACTTCCCTCCTTCCGCTCATTTTCTGCGGATCGCGTGACACATCCATCTACTCGTTGCGAATTTGTGCATCGATACAATGTCCTCATATGTTCTCATGTAAAATTCTCTTGCGCGAAGAATCCCCTCTGCTTTAATTTCCGTTTTTCCTAAGTGGGGGTGGCAAGTAGCATGCCCACCGGCATAGCAACACGCGTAGGAGTACGACTATCTTTTATGTATGCACAAGTACACGCCCGTGTGTGCCACTTTCCGATGCTCCTGCGCAGACACGCCCCTTTTTCGTACTCCTCAGTTTGCTACGCTACCAACCGCAAGACAGATGATTCTCTTGCCACGCGAGTAGCTCTGCTTTTGTCTCACCTGTGCCGTGACGTCGTTATGAAAGGACGTCGCTGAGGGATAGCTTTCGTCTGTCCCTGCTGATCTTTTTCGTGTGACAATCTGTTGTGAGTTCATCCCCGAGCGAGGTGCTTCCTCCCCCCTCCCACGTAAAGGCACAAGGTCACAAACATACACACACACTGACCTTCCGTCTGACCTCCCTCGCCCAGCATGTGTAACCCGCGCGAGTGGTAACAGCCCCCCTCGTCTTTCCATTTGTTCTTCATCGTACAGCCTCTTCTGTGTGTACTTCTTTCCCCTCCGCCCACCGACACACCTGCGTAGCGACGCTTGTACGGCCGTATGCACGCCTACACAGACGTACAGGGTGAGCAAGCACGCGGGTGTGGCGCATCGGGCAAGGGGGGACTCATAGGCCAAGTGATCCGAGTTTGAATTCGCCTCATTCTCCCCGTTAGCCCCGTTCGCGCGTCTCTCCCCCGGTAGGAAAGTATCTCCACCTGTAAAACGTACACACAGATATATATACATACATAGACTCATTTATGTGCACGGAGGCGTTCGTGTGATCCCACGGACGTGTACTCCAATTCGGCACACTTGCCTCTGCCACTTAGGGCGTCTGCTCTCACGGGGCTCTTACCCCCCGTACCTCGCCTCTTCCCACTACACCTCCCCCCTGCCGCTCCCTCTCCAAAATGGCGTTCTCAAAGATCGCGAAAACGCTGACGGATCTGAAGCAGAAGTCTCAGGATTCCTTCTCAAACATGCTGTATGTCTACGCTGGGTTTGTGTATGATCGACCATGGAAAATTATTCTGGCGAGTCTCCTGGGATGCTTACTCCTGAGTATGGGTTTCTGCTACAGAGAGAATGAAAAAGATATCTACAAACTGTACTCCATATCAAATTCGTATGCCTGTGAAACGAATGATGTGATTAATGACTTTTTTCACAAAAGTCGGAAGGCCTTTATCATGGTGGAGTCAAATTGCAATCTGCTGAAGCCCCATATCTTAAAAGAGCTAAAAAAGTTCGAGGATGGAACGAAGGAAATTCAAGTTGATCTCTCCGAGATCAATGAGTGTAGTAAAGACTCCGAGGTGCCATCTGTGCACACGGATGCATCGAAGGAGGTATATGATATGCTTCTAAAAAATCAAGATGTGAATGCCAACTTAGATTGGAAACCAAATTTCAAACGATTTAACTTCAATTTTGCCCTGAATAAGCTCATCGGAATGAAAAACAAACTGACGGAGTCAAAGAGCGACGATAAAGGGAAAGGTAAAGGGAAGAAAGGGAGCAAGAAGGACAAGAAAAAAGGGAAGGACTCAAAGGAGGGCACAAAAAGTAGTCGCAGTGAAGACGCCGATGGTGAAGACGCCGATGATGAAGATGACGCTGATGAAGATGATGATGATGAAGATGATAATGATGAAGATGATAATGATGACGAGAATGATACAGAAGAAGGGAAAAACCAAACGAGTAGGGGCAATCCCAACTGGGAAGACGACGACAACAGTGGTGATCGCCATGATGACGATATCGATGCAGACCTACTTAGCAACGGTGAAGGAAACCAAGTACAGGGATTTCAAAGCTATGTTAACAACTTCGTCGATAAGAAGATCAAGTGGCTGACCAGAAAAATTACAGACATGTTCAAAGGAAAGACAAATGGAAACACAGTAGAAGAGAAAGAAATGTCAAAAGTGAATGCCACTGATTTTAAAGAGGACACTTTTTACCCCCCATTTTATATCCCTCCCATGCTGCTAAAGGAGGACAGGTGTCTTCTCCAAAATGTATTGAAGGATAAAAATGTTAATATAAATCTGAGAGAAGCAAGTGATTCGTTGAAGAAGCAGATCACTTTCTCGTTGCAAGACATATGCGAGAAGAAGTATAACGAGTGTAACTTAAGTTCTATCTTTCTCTACTATGAGAATGGGAATGCCAAATATGAAAATCCCATCAAAGTGGATAATCTAGACTTTTACGTAAACAGGAAGACATTCAAAGAAATGATATTGAAGTCTATTCTTGGGAATATGCAATATAAGGAGAATCCATTCAGCTACACCATCACTTCGGCCAATGCCATCATGACAATAATCCCCCTTTTTAACTCCTACAAATATGAGCCATATGTATTGGCCTACGAGAAGAGGCTTATTGAGTATGTCCGCTTCTATAACATGGATGAAGTGATACAAGACGAGGAAACCAATGATGGGAATGAACCGTATATCAAATTTCATGTATTCACAGACAGAAGCTTGGAAGACGAAGTGGATCGAATATCCAAGATTGATAATCTGACCAGACTGCTCTTTATCATCGGGGTGTGTCTCATCTTTATGTATGCCTTATTCAACAACGTCACCTCTGTTTTGTATAGGAGCAAACCTCTCTGTGCTGTTATGGGCATTCTGTGTGGTTTCTTGGGATACCTTGCCGGTTCAGGCTTCTTATTCTTCCTCGGAGTGAAATCCGTCCCTCCAGCGGAAACAGTGCCTTTTCTTGTCATTGGGGTTGGCGTAGATGACGTGTTTGTTATCCTAAATTCGTATTCCCTCCTTTTTATGATTAAAGATAATAAGAAGAGAATTCAGCTTTGTCTAAGGGACAGTGCCTTGGCCATCACAGTGACTACTGTGACGAATATTATTGCTTTTCTTATTAGCTCTGTTTCTCCCTTTTACTCCATATGTAGTTTTTCCCTCTTCACCGCGAGTTCACTCTTCTTTGGCTACCTGATGGTCCTGACTCTGCTTCTCAGCTTCCTCTGCATCGAGGGCAAGTGGGAAAATAAGAAGAGGAACATCTTCTCCGGTACTACTCTCCTCTTTTGCTCCTTCTTCGGAAGGGGGAGAAGCGGCAGAGGGAAGAATGCTGTTACTCCCAGCGGTTCGGGTGCGGCCTTGCCCAATGCACCGGCTGCGTCCGGTGCTGCGTCTGCTTCTGCCGCTGGTGCTGCCTCTTCTTGTGGTGGTTCCCCCCCCGGACAGAACAATCTCACTCTGGAGATGGCCCAAAATGAAGACGACTACAAGAAGACACCACCCGAGTATGAAAATATCTCCATTTATGAGTGGATCCACAACCTCTACCTTTTTGAAGAATCCTTCAATAAGAAGAATGCCACGGTTTACTCTTCCAATGAGATCAGCAGCAAAGGATACAACAACGAAAATGGAATGCAGACCTCTCCTGCTCCGCACGATCAGCTTAGTCTGGAAAACATGTGCTTGGACAAGAAGGATATGAAGAAACGGAAAGGTGGAGCTGCCCTGCAAGACCCATCGGGCAAAGGCAGGAAGAACCAGATGGCGCTTAAGTACTCCGGCGGAGCGGCGCGAGGGACCATCCCTATGGAGGAGGAAGAAGAGGAGCAACCATCATCATCATCCGCTCCGATGAGATCACACCTACTTGAAGTGGAAGAGGGAAGAGGAGGAACCGGCGCAGGAGAGGCGTCGGACAATAAAGGAGCAAAAAAGATAACCATCGCGAGTGACATATTTTCAGGCCAAAGTGGCACTCCAAATGGGAACGACTTGGATGGTAGCGGTGTGAATCGTGGAGTGGACCGCGGTGTGATGGGAGCAGGGACGAGTGGACGTATGGGGCTCCCTCGAGAAAGGAAGAACCTGCTGCAGGATCGCGAGAAGGGTCTCGCAGGCGGCGATCACGGGGACAACCACTACTATAATAACTCGATGGAGATGGCGACGAAGGATACTCTACATCTGAACAATCTGCACGATAGGGATAAGAAAAACGTTTATCTGCTGAGCTCCCACGACAATGCTCTCTTCTACAAGTACATCTACGAAGAGCCAAAAGGAAACATAGGAAAATATTTCCGATCTCTCGTGAAAAATTACTACGTCCCTTTCCTCTCCTCTGGAATGGGAAAAACCATCGTCTACGTCGTTTTTTCAGCTATTATTATGCTCTCCATTTATGGCTGCACGTTGATGAAGAAGGGGATTAAATATGATAAGGCCTTTCCAGTAGATTCTTACGTTAGACTCTTCGTGGAAGCCAAGACGAAATACTTCCCTCACTATGGAGACATGATCGAAGTGTACTACTTTGACAAAGACTTCGTTAAGAAGTATAGACGATTGAACAATCAGGAGGACGTAGTCTCTTCATCTTTTCTCTACTCGGATAGGACAGATCGAGAGATGATGAAAAATCCAAAACTGAATCGAAACATCCATTGGGAGGTGAAAGATCTGCAGAATGAACTCATCGAAATGAATGACCAACTGGAAGAACTGGATTTCGTGTCAGGAGTGGCAAATGGATTTACTCACTTCCTTAACAGCAATCGTAGAAAATTGAAAAACGAGACCCCGGAGCAGTTCTACGACACCTTTGTTGATTGGATACAGAATGACTTTGTGGGGAATCTCTTTAAAAATGATTTTATCTTCCTGAACAAAAAGCTAGTCGCCTGGAGGTACTTCTATTTCCAGAACAATGTGGACGATTCAGAGATCTCCTCCAAATGGCTCAAGACATGCAAGAAGCTCAGCAAATTGGAAGACCACAATGTCCAGCTGCAGTGTTTCCACATCAGCTCTATCTTCAACGAGACGGACGAGGTCATCATTGAAGTTACTCTCATCAACCTTGCCATCACGATCGCTTCCATTCTCATCGTCACCGCTTACATTATAAAGGGGCTGAGCTCCTGCGTCATCATTGCGCTGATCATTTTCCTCATCGACCTCTGCATCTTTGGCTTCATGTGTCTCTGCGGCATCACCGTCAACATCATCTCGATGGTCATCCTGGTCCTCTCCGTCGGTAAGTGGAAGGTCAGCGAGGTCAAGTTTTACCACGTCTTCGCATCGGGGTGAAGTTTTACGCACATCTTCTCATCACATTTCTTCTCATCACGCTTCTTCTCATCACGCTTCTTCTCATCACGCTTCTTCTCATCACGCTTCTCCCCGTTCAGGCTTCTCCATCGACCACACCTCCCACATCGTCCAGGCCTTCACCCACAGCAAGGGAAGAACACGGGATGAGAAGTAAGTTCCCCGGGCAGCCATCGCGGGGTGTGCCTATGCATATGCATACATATATATATACACCCTTATATACCTAGATATACCTATATATATGTCTCGAGAGAAGGAACGCCGCGGTGAACGTCGCTCCTACGCACCAATTCATGCCCGCATCTGTCCCCCCGCCACCCCCCGCAGGATGAAGGAAAGTCTGCACCTCATGATAGGGCCCGTCCTGCACAGTGGACTCTCCACCTGGTTTGTCATAAGTACCCTGTTTTTTTCCAACAAGGATTTCACCGTCATCTTCTTTCAAACGTTGTCTCTGGTAAGGCCAACCCGGGCGCCCACATTTGTGCATAGTCGCGTCTGAGCGGTGTCGCGCACGACGTGGCGCAAGCCCAGCACGTGGCCACCCCATATGGCTGTCCCACATGGCCGCTTCACATGGCCGCTTCACATGGCAATCACTTCTCCCCCCCGCAGGTCCTCTTTTTTTCCGTGATCTTCTCCTCCATGTTTTTGCCAGTGCTGCTCTCGAGCTTTGGCCCGCTGTAACCCTTTTGAGTTAAAGAAAAAAGGAAGCCATATCGGCACGTCGCCGTTTGCGAGGCTTCCCCACAGGACTGTCCTTTCCTTCCATCCATTACTTCCCCTGTCGGTTCATGTGATGAATTAATCTCTCCCCCCATATGTTAGATTTTATTTTTCTTTTTTAATTCAAATTTTGAAAGCTGCCCGAGTTCCTTGCC
Source organism: Plasmodium inui San Antonio 1 (assembly GCF_000524495.1). Classification (NCBI taxonomy): domain Eukaryota; phylum Apicomplexa; class Aconoidasida; order Haemosporida; family Plasmodiidae; genus Plasmodium; species Plasmodium inui. Next base: position 167,013 of record NW_008481865.1, read on the forward strand.
GCATTATCTGTTTGCGTGCGAGTCGGGCAGTTGCTCTCCCTCCCCTCTTGATTAATCCACACCGATTTAACCGTCCCCGCGCACCATCCCTGTATGTACTGCCCACACGGTATGCGCTTCAGCACATGTGTGTGGATTTATATCTCCGTCACGTCCCTCCTGATGACTTTCTCGTTCAGCTTGATTTTCTCTTTTTTTTTCTCTTTCTCGTTGTCCTTCTCTTTCTCCTTCTCTTCCCCTTCCTCTTTTTCTTCTTTTTTCAATTCCGTTTGCTATGTGCTTTCCCACACAGGTATGTACATATGTGTGTCTACACATGTGGGTTGCTCCCCAGTGAGGTAGGTCTATAAAGTGTGCCCCCCTACCCTACTGTACTCTACCTCCACCATTTGCATGTATATGCTTCTTACGTGCGTTCTAACAAAAGCGCTTGACATAACTTTTTAATTTTTTTTTTTTTTTAAAGTTATTTTTATTTAGTGTTTTTATAATAGTATTATTTTAAAAACATGCCTTTTTTAAATTTTGGAGAAAAAGAAAAAGAAACAAAAAAAAAGGTTTTTCTTTTTTTTCTTTTTTTTCTTTTTTTTTTTTTCTTTAATGGATAAGTAGTTGTCGTTTAGGAGGCTACTCATGTTGGGAGCAACTCGCTGCAACGCACACGTGGATGAATTTTCCGTTACGCGGGGTGCACTTCTCTGGTGCAGCAGGAGCGAGCGACTCAGTTCACGTGACACCATTGACACGGCTCATGGCGATCGCACCAATGCTACCTCTCACACCGCTGCTACCACTCAGAGGTACGCAGCGTGCTCGTCCTCCCAGATAAAAATCTTGGGGTCCCTTTTGCAGAAGGCCCGCACGGCCATGGCTAGGTTGTCCGTGTCTTCCATCATCCGTCCCCGGCAGCCAAACTTCAAATTCCTAGGAATGTTTTCCTCCTCTGAGTATAACACCTTCTTCACGTCAGCAACGGTTAGGGCATCGTCCAGATAAAGCTTCGTCCCATTCTTCCACTTCTTCTTTGTGAGTTTATTCCAGCTGTGAAAGTATTTGCCGTAAAGATAGTCCAGAAGGCTTGTGCTATCACTCCAGCTGCTCACCCCGTCACTCCGGGACCCCTCCTCGCTGAACCCATTCGGGTATAGCTTCTCCTCATTTATATAGAAGTGATAACCCAACTTAGTGTCTGCCCTGTACCGAGTAGACCATATTACTCCGGGGAAGAGAAAAAGCATGACATATTTTATGTGGCTCTGCGCGTAGTAAAAGGAGTGGTAAAGCTTCTTCAGACGGAAATTCACGTCCCGGAAGAGGCTGTTCCATATGTACCGTCTGTACATGTCGGTCTTGGATGGTGGTTACCGGGGCGCAGTTCTTCCTCAGAGGGGCATAAAATGCGGACGTGCAGAAAGGGCAGACGTGCAAAGGTGCAGGAAAAGCCGCTAACGAGAAAAGCGCTAACGAGAAAAGCGCTAACGAGAAAAGCGCTAACGGGAAAGCTCAAGGAGGTGATCTCTTCTCACGTCTCATGTGAATCACCAAATGAACTACATGAGGCCGCTTAAGAAGCCACTTCTTTCTTTTGATGGGCCTTCGGGGCACGGTACGTGGGGGAGTCCCTGCTGCTGCGCAACGGCTTCGATAGTTCGAGAGGGGCTATTCGTTGCAGGCAACCGATGGTGAGTCCTTTGCCTTTCTGTTTTTCGCTTTATGTTTTCCCCTTTGTTATGTTTTTTCTTTTTTTTTTCGCCTGATGATGTTCTTCGCGAGTCGTTTTCTATAACACAGAGTAGTGTGAGTTTCACGGGCATACCACCGGGCGTCCCTTAATCATGTTCAGGGATTTTTTAAGATCTTTCACGGATACTCGGCACGATGGAGGAGAGATGTTAGTGGGGGGAAAGCCAAACGGGGAAATGAAACGGACGCATGGTTGAGGAGGCACTTTTTGCGGTTCTTCAACCTTCGTGTGAAGCGACACTTGGTGTATTGGCCCTGTTAATGGAGGGAAGCAAGCACTCTCAAGTTCAACGAAAAAAAAAAAAAAAAAAACATGCATATGCCCATCTTTTCCTTTTGCTTTTTTTTTTTTTTTTTTGCCTCCCGTTGTGCGTCATACTGACCTGTGCTAAATGCAAAGAGTGGTCCTCCTTCCTAAGCGCGACCGTAATTGAGTTCCCGCGTCAGATCATTTTCCACAGCGCAGCACAGCTCCACTGTCACAGAAGCAACAAAACGAACGTGCAGCCATGGGAAGAGGCGACTACTGCCTCCCTGACAGCGGTGTGTTCACCTCTGATTGGAGGTCCCTTGAAACAGAAGGGGGGGCAGAAACATTCGAACTGGCACGTGTAATCTCTCTTCCCCTTTCAGTACAGAAAGATTCAGTTGAACATTCCCCGGCGAGGAGCCAATCGAACTGCAAAAGGAAATACTCCCTGCGTGCAGCTTGCTCCACTTGTATGAACAACCGAGCCTCAGGGCTCCCTCCATCTTATGTTGTAAGGAGAGTACAACATGTTTGTCTGTGTGTGATGAAGCGGCCAAAGCGGCCCAGTGGGGACAAAAAAAAAAAAAAAATGAAAAAAAAAGGTAAAAAAAGGTAATTACGTTTAAAGCGCAGACAGTGCACACCTTATAGGGGCAACTAAACTCACGTCACGGAGGGGGAGTCATCCCATTTTGCGTTTTTTATTTTTTGAGTTCTTCTCTTTATTTTATTTTTTCATCTTTTTATCTCTTTATTTCTTCATTTTTTAATTGCACTTAAGGGGGGTTAGGTTACGTTACAGCGGAAGGAAACGTACCGACAGTCCATTGTCTCATTGAATGCGGAGAAAGAAGAAGATCTCCTTCTACTTCCGTTACGTCGTATCATGCTACCAAATGGGGGGCGGTTGCCACGAGTGCGTGAGGAGCTCAACGGGGGGAAGCCCCCCCACCCCCCACTTAGTATGAGCACCACTTAAACGAGAAAAAATTCGGACATCAGGAGGAGATGATCCGAGGGGATTTTCCAATTGGGGAGTTCTTCACTTTTTCTGTTCCAAGGGGTGGGAGGAGAAAATAGGTTTACTGCGATGACGGTGCAAATGCGGATGGAACGCTATCGAGCGATAGGGGGAAAGACCACAAAAGGTATTACTGCTAAAAGGATGAAGAGACTATACGAATGAGCAGTGTATCCTCACCCCAGGTCTCCAGGAAAAGTTTCGGCCGCCAGGGGGATAAGCCCTCTAAAAAAAATATAATCTATACACCCAGAGAATGTTGTCGTCTTGTTTGTGAATGGGGGTTCAGCTCCGTTGATCTGTTTGTACAAAGGGATCGAAGGAGATGTCTCCACGATTGTTCGAAATGAATTCAGATGTTTTGTTCTTTTCTCCCACGTGCTGGCTATCTCTCACGGTTTTACCTCCCTAAAGGCGCTTTGGAACGGATCTATGCGGAGGTCTCCGTACTTTAGGAAGGCTTCGTCTTTCCGAAGATGCGCCTGTGGGAGGGGGGAAATATTCCCTTCCAAATAATGACTGCAATGTGGATAACACACGGGGAGCATATGTCAATATGGCACCAACACAAGGATGCTCTTTTCTGGGGGAGTTGCGATGCCCCAGGGGGCTATACCGGATGGTGGGGGTGCTTCATGGAAAGTCTTCCCGTGGTTATGAGCCTGCAGGGGGAGAGGTGCAAATTGGTTATGCCATCAGCCCGGGTTGCAATTGGGATTTTTTTTTTTTTTTTTCTTTTCGGATGGGGCAACATTACTCGTACACTCCGCTGAGTTGGCCATCCGCGGGGGATCCCTGACTATGCTGAGAAGAGGTTTGTAGAACCAAGTTTGCTGAGCTCACTGTGCTGAACGCAATTTGCAGAGCCCACTTTTCTGAGCGAAGTTTGCCCCCACGACCTCGCGGGGGAGAACAATGCAACGCCTACCAGACAGGGAGTGGAGTTGAAATCCCCCATCAGCAGCAGAGGAACAAAAGGAAACGACTCCAGAGAGGAACGCACAAACTGGAAGAGCTCCTTAACAATGAGGAAAGTGTGGAACAACTTCACGTCGGCATATGCTGGGTTCCAATAAATGTGACAGTTGCAAACGGTCAGAAGGATTTTTGTCTTCCAGGTGGTGTGTGGGAGGGTTTAAAATAGGAAAGATGAGAGTAGTGGAATGCACACATAAGGGATGGAAAAATAGAAAAAAAAAACTTCTCTATGTCTATATTCGTTCCACTCCTACTTGGGGAAGCTCCAGGAGAAGCATCGTAGCCATACTGTTTCTCATTCTGAGCTCCTTAATGAATGCCTCTTCGATCTGGTGATAAAAAAAAAAAAAAAAATATACAGAAAAATGCAAAAAAAAACAAGAAAAAAACAAAGGAACGAAGCAGTGTCTCTATCCTTTTGGTTAACTACGGATTATACGTTTGCTACTTCTTTTCCTCCTTCCCATCGCGCGCACTTACGTCACTTTCCCCCTGGTGAGCGTAACCCACCAGATGGGTTGACACCGCCTCGCTGAGATGAAAATGTTTCTTGGCAACCAGGTTGAATTTTTTGCTAATGGGAAAAGCAAAGGGGAAACAGAAATGGACAGAAGGGCTTCCCCGGAAGGTACGTTCCAATCAGTGTTTCTCAATTTCACCGCACACGTCTGCTAGCCCACGTCTGCTAGCACACTTCTGCTCCCTCCAGGGAACATTACTCGAATAAGACGCAGCATTTGTTGCTGCTGGATGTCAGGGTACTTTGCGAAGGCACCACCAACGTCAAGTTGTGATGAGCACACCATTTTTGCAGGCTTGAGATCAGCAGTGGGGATACCTCCTACGCGGGGAAGCAATTGCAAGGGAGTTACTATTCCTTTTTGCTAAGATCTCCATGAGGGTTGCCTCTGGTGAAGCAGCGCATCGGGTGACGCGACCCATCGGGTGACTTCCCCCACCTGCAGGCACATGACGTCAAAGGGGGTGCACGAAAACCTTTCGCTGAGAAATCTCAGTCGGGAGCAACTCTTAAAACGGGTGGCAGTTCTACTCTCTGCCGCTTCGCGAACGGAGTGCCAGACGTCATTGTACATATTCCAGGAGGCTACTCTTATTTTAACCCCCATTTTGAGCAGTTGGGCCTTGACACAAGGGGCAGAGAGACACCGGCAGGTGTATACCCCGCATGGTTATTCTTAAATGAGCTTCTACTGTTTGTGGAGGGTGAGACTGTAGCGCAAGAACAACAGAGGGGAGAGGGGAAAAATTGTGGCATCGGTTTGTTCACGTGTTCACATCGCAACGGTGCCCTCATATGAGTTTTTTTTTTTTTTTTTTCTTTCCTCCCTCTCGGGTAGAGAAACCATTGAGAGCCGCTCCACAGCATAGAACTAACACCACTTTTAATATCAGCAAGATGGTCAACTTCGCCAGGGCACTTCCCCCCCCATGGGCGCCCATCCGACGCGTCTCCTCCGGCCTGCGCTGCGTCCCGCGGGGGCTCGGCCAGCCCGCGTCCACAGAAGAAGCTTCGCCCAAACTGCTAGCAGGGCAGAAAAAAGAAACTCCTCCGCCAGGGAGACTCGTAACAGCGGAAATAAAGAAGTACATTGCTCCTCCCCCCGATGGAGCAGAAACAGAAGAAGCAAGACCAACACGTACCGCGCATCCATTTTCCATGAAGAAATAACAGACAAAGAAAATATGAACAACAATGAAAAGATACTAAGAATAATACAGAGAAGCTCAATCACCCAGTTCAGTGTGCAGGACTGCACTCTTTTCCTTAACTACCTCATTCGCAATAAGAGGAACAAAGACACACACAACAAAGTGAAGAACCTATGTAGGCTGAAGCTCACTTCATCTCTGTACAAAGAAGCTGTCACCAAGATTGTAACCTCTGTACTTACCTATGAGGAAAAATATTTTTCCTTTTTTTTCCAAAAATTTGCTGAGTTGAGGGATTTAAATTCGATGGAGAGGATGTTCATACACATGCACACGAAGCAGTTGTTCCGATATTTGACGTTTTACAATTTGGTCGAAATTTTTTACAGCTTAGCTATCCTCAACTTCGAGAGGGAGAGAAGCGAAGAGGCGTTGAAGACCGTCTTGGATTACCTCCTCTCTAATGTCATTCACACAAATGGACACTTAAGACACCTGGAGAAGAAGCTTATTAACCATGCCACTGTGCAGGGTGCAGATGGCAGGGCTGTGTACATACAGAGTTTCGCCAAACGCAGCCGCCATCAAGAGGGTACTATTCCCCCGGTGAAGAAAGCCAAGGGGAAAAAAACAACTAGCTTAGCCGTGCGCAATGGAGATGACCAGTCCAACACCCACTTCGACGTGAAATCCCTCTCCAACGTCATGCTGTACAAGCTAATCTACGGATTTGCGAAACTCAATCGCAAGAGAGAACTCGTGAGAGAACTGCTCGTGTTACTCATCCCATACGTCCGATTCAGACTTCAAAATATGGAATACGTATTCTCCAACGAGATACCCGATATCATCGTCAAGGTTTTATGGTCATATGCATTCCTACAAGTCAGACACGTCAATCTCTTTCTCGATCTGTCCCTCTCCATTCAAGTCTCCATAAACGAACTGAAGCTGGATCAGCTCAAGATTGTCAAAAACATTTTCCTCAACTTTCTTATCTTTGATGAGTTACTACTGGATACATTAGAGGAGCTTATCGATCACATGGAGGAGAAATGTCCGAGCCTCCTCTCACAGCCGAGGAAGAAGCCGTTTAAGAGGAAAAAAAGGCGAGTGGCGCTCACGGACCAAGTCAAGCTCAAGTTGGAGCGGTGAGGGGGGGAGGCAGTGGGGGGAGATGCACAAACCGAGCAGACGTGGCGGAAGTTGCTTCAACACCGGCAGGTACACCCCGGTCCTTCACGACTCCCCTAGAACAAATTCGTCTTCTTCATAATCCGCATGAATTCCTCCTCGTTAATTTCTCCGTCTCCGTCTCGATCAGCTTCATCGATCATCTGTCGTTCGACCCAGGAAGGGGGGAAAAAAAAGGAGAAGAAAAAAAAAAAGTTGGGGGAAGGGGACACAAAATGAGTTATTATGTCTTCAACACGGGTAAACCAGATCGAGTCACGCTCCTCTTAATCGCACACAAAGGAACATCTCCGCAGTTATGTAACGTTCGCACCTCCTGGATTTCCTCATCAGTTATGTTTTCTCCGAGTTCCTTCGCCACTCGCTTCAAATTCTGGACGGTGCAAAAAATAGGGGGGAGTTGGACAAATGACGTGGAAAAAAAAAAAAAAAAAAAGCGGAGCGTATATAACCAAATGAAGCGTCAAAATGGCTAGCTGAGCTGAACGGGGAAAGGGTGTCCCAATATGGCCTGAGAGAAGAGACCACCCCAGATGACCGATTACACGTGACACACACCTTGAAGGATATCTTCCCAGTTTCGTCGTCGTCAAAGAGGCGGAAGGCCTTGAGTATTTCCTCCTTGGGGTCTCGCTCACTCTGGGGTCATAGCAGTTTAGGGGGGTGGAGGATATGTGTTCAGGGGGGTCAAATAGGGCAAGCAATCGCACAAACGGGTAGAAGTACACAAAAAAGGGAGCTCGGGAGAGATCCGTGCTGCCTCTCAGGGACGCCGCTACTCTGCTACCCTCCGTGCTAACCATCTTGATCGTCATGATGTCCAGGAAGTCATTGAAGTCGATGGTGCCCGACCCGTCTTGGTCAACGTCAGAGATTATTTTACGAATCTGCGGGGGGGAAGGGATAGGGCGCATTTTTCAAGGCAGCCTCTGAATGCGGAGCTGTCCCCCTCCGTGACTGCCCCAACTTCAGTCCATCCACGTACGTGTGGTAGTTGATTGGCTATCTGATATCTGTGCTTCTGTCTTATTTTTTTTTGTCGAATTTCTCTCGTTTTCCCATTACGTCCTCCTTTTTGGGTTCGAAGCCCAGGGCCCGCATGGCAACCTTCAGCTCCTTCGCGTCAATTCTTCCTGCGGAGTGTGGCGAAATGTGGGATGTGGCGAAGCCCGGGGATGGGCAAATAAGCGTGCGTCACTCCGTAGAGGTCGCTTGGGGGAAGAGACAAATGCTGCTCGCTACGTCGACAGAGAACTAGACGTCGTACCCGTGCCGTTGGTGTCAAATAAATCAAAGGCTTCCTTTATTTCGAGCTTCTGTTCCTCGTTTAGTTCGTTCCGTTTGCTTCTGGCATTGCTGCTTCGAATCATGTTGGGGGGTTTCCTGTTCATTTTAGCTTGACTCTGCGTACAGGGGAGGGGTAGGAGGAGCGGCGAGCTGGCTGAATGGCCACACCATGTACCGCTACGCTCAGGCACAGCCTGTACCGCTACACATGAGGCGCCCTCCGCCTTACGAGGGGTATTCTCCAAAGGGGTAGACGGCGGGAAATCAGTCCTTTTCGTTCCTTCTTCGCAGCGCCTTCCCCCGTTCAGGAGTGACAAGAAGAGGGGGCGTCACAAGAAGGGCAGGCGTGACCAACTGGGAAGCAACCGAGTGGCGAACACTCTCGTTGTCCCCTCAAACGGAGCTTCGGCAAAATTGTGCACTCAGCTGTGTCAAAATTTTTCCGCGTCACCAATGCGCGCAGCGTAAATGGGGAAATCCAAACGGATGATCTTCCCTTATCGCGAAAGAATGCAGATGATCATAACATGAGAGAGATTGACCAGACGTCTTTTCCTGACAGATTGGAAAAAATGCCACGAAGGGGACTCAACAGAGCAGTTATTACGCAAGAGGAGAAAATAAAAAAAAAAAATCTATATATATTTTTTTTTTTTTTTTTTTTTTTTTCTTCCCTCTCCAACGCGTGCAAATGCATACACATATCCTCGCATGCGGTGTGCGAGTCGGTGGAAAGAAAAGTTCGATACGGAGTTATCCAAACGGGGGAGGGGGCAGCGAGAATACAAAAAAAAAAAAGGTTAACGAGGTGTACATGGGCTGGGGGGACCCGCTAGTGGTAAGAAGCAAGGAATCGCAAAGACACATGCATAAACACTCTAACGAAGCCCCTCTCGAATAAATGCCCGCCCGTGCGCGCCTGGCCTACCGACCCTACTCGTAGTAGAAGTGGTGGTACAGGACGCGCTGCTTCCCCCCCAGGGAGTCGTAAAAAAAATGGTCGTTAAACTGGTTCGAAGGAACGTAACTGGAAGGAGAATTCACAAACGCCTGATTAAACATCCCCATGTCCACGTCGCCATGCGATCTCTTAAAAAGGTGTCCCATGAGAAAGATGGCGAGGAAGACGTCCGCCGGGGTCGTAATTTTGAAGTTAGGAAACCTTGCCTGCAAAGCGAACACCTTTTTTTTTGTAAGGTGTTGAAATAGGGAAGAGGTATCGGTGAAGGTTTTCCTGCTTTTTTGGACTTCCGCTCCTCTCATTGAAATTAACTTCGCACACAGCTGTAGCAACACGTGGCTGCTAAATATCTGTGGAGTCTGAGCCAGAAATATGAACTGCCTGTCTACGTTGACCTTCACCCTGGGACAACCTTCCCCTTGCTGCTCGCTGCCTATCCGCTTAATGGTGTCCGTGGCGCGCGCTCCCAGAATGGTATTATTCCCGATTGTGGCCATGTAAATCAGATTGAAGAAGTCGAGCTCGGACAAGAAGGGCCGCGCCCCGTCGTGCACCAGGATGTGCGAGATGTGCGCTTTGCGAGCGGGGTGGCCACCGTCCACACTATCGGAGCCATCCGCCTTATCTGCTTCACCTGCGCCATCGGCTTCATCCGCTTCATCCGCTTCCTCCGCTTCACCCGCTTCACCCGATGTTTCGGCGCACCCCCGCAGCAGCCGGCAGATGTACTCCCCATTTTGCACCGACAAGTCCAGCCCTCGCAGCGCATTCAGCAGGGAGTCGACCCTCTCCGGGCCGCTCTCCAGCAGCCGTATAATCTTGTACCGATTCGAGTCAACATCGCTTGGCTTCACCTCGTCACTGCTATTTGTCCCTTTTCCACGAGTATCTCTCCTATTAGTGGTATTTCTGCATGGTTCGTTCTCCACTTCCCCCACACAGTGTTGCCTCTTTTTTTCCATCACATCGGTTAGCAGCTCATCCAAGTGGGTGATACACTTCCCTTTCTCATTGTCATATATTATAAACTTATTCTTTTTTAAGAATTGAATAGTCTGGATGGTATCCCTCTCGGAGTGTTCTTCCGACAAAGTCAACACATTCTTCGAGTGACCCCTGCGCAGGAACCCCCTCTCATGTTTCCTCCGTAGAAGAGGAGCGTTCAATCTGTTTATACTATCCATCACATGGTGGAAATAATTCGAATCGCACACAAGACTGATGGACTTAATTATATTGCATTTGACGAGCAAATTAAAAGAGTATAGGAAGACTGGGAAATCATTCAGCATTAGGAGTTGCTTTCCATTCGCCAATTCTGTTCTTTTGCCGATCCCTCCGCAGAGTAAAATGGCGTGAATGTTTTTTTTTTCCAACGATTTCTCATATTTTCTGTACTCCTGTGTATGGTCCTGATCTGTCTTCCTGATTGTCTCGGAGAGGTCGAGGTCCTGCTTTTCCTGCGAAGTCTGCTGTGGAGTCTTCTGCCGCGTTGTGCTCGCACCGTATACATTTCCTCTCCCCTCCGTTGCATGCAACTGTCCCCCTTTATCGCACTCACCTCTGTTCTTCCCCTCCCCCCGAGAAGGTGTAAAAAAACCCACTTTATAAACACCCCCCCCTCTGGTAACAATAAACTGCATGGCGTTAGCTTTCCCCCGTCTCCTAACAAGGACAGGAATACCCCCTTCTATGTCATGCAGGGAAGAGGCAACTTTCCCCCCAGGATACCCCTGAAATATCCTCACGCGGTGTACCCTTCTAAGTTTCGCACATGTTGGTGCCACTTTCCTGCGCAGTACGTGGGGAAAGCACCATCGCAGGGTAAGCAAATAGTTAATTAAAACACACCACGGGGAGAAGCGGGCAAGGAGGCGAATGACCAGACGGACGCTCAACGGGGCGTCTTTCATTTTTTTCTTAACGGGCCAGTTGCCTGGGCCGGACCGCCGACAAAAAAGGGGGGAAAAACGAAACAGTATCAGGGCATACAAGCCGCTTTAATCGATTCTTCCTATTTTTCACTTCTCCACATGCCCACTTCCACTAGGGGTGAACCTCCCTGGCGATGATTGCCACTGGGAGATGTCCTAACAAGTCTGGAAAACAAAATGTTCTCTCATTTTATAATTAGTCCATTGGACGTTCTTCCTCATAGGACAGCCAGTTCCTCACTTGTAGTGGGCTGTATATACTTGGCGCATTCTCTTCCAATATTTTCTCTTTAACCATCATTTTGGTGTGACACAAATGGGGGATGCAACAGGGGCAGATAAGAAAAGAAAAGCAATATCACCAAGAGTGGTGAGGGGGCACAAAAAAAAAAAAAAAATGACCTTCAAATATGACGCAGGTTCAACGATAAGCAGGCGAATCGGTTACAAGTTTGTTGTCCCCCTTTTAAAAGGAAGAGACGCACCCTCTGATGTTGACGTTGATGTGATGCCTGGCCTAATCTCGGTTCGATCAAATCAGCAACGGGGACGTAACAAAACTGTGGAGATGCTACATTCCGGGTGAGGGGCACAAGATCCCTGTGTTCCGTACTTGGCGACGTTATCTTCTGGGCAGTGGAAACTGGTCCATAATGGTGAAAAGGGAAACAAAAAAAAAAAAAAAGAAATACAAGCGCACATACATACGCTCGTACCAGCGCAGATGAGCAAACCGGTAAGATCAACAAATGAACAAATAAAGAAACAAAACAATGACGTGCAAAGTTGCTCCATTACAGGAGCGGGGGGGAATATGTTGGTGCAGCATAAATTAACGCGAAATCGCTTAATGGCATGTGGGGGAGAATCCAAATTAATTATTGTAAGAGTGGAAAATAAAAAGGCTCCTTCAAAATATAAGTTTCTTCCCGCCATCCCTTTGTGTTCAACACGACAAGTACACCTGCGCGCACATGGCTAGAACTCTACCCTAATGCATCACGCGTAGGGGCAGAACTGCACCAAGGGACGCCTACAAAAGGTACATAAGGGAAAAAAAAAAAAATAAAATAGACTGCCAAATGGAGGTTACTTCCACGCTTGATTGAAATCATCCTGTGTGACTGTTCTTACTTTTTTTTTTTTTTTTCTGGCGCGGGACTAGGGGAAGGAACTGTGAAGGGATCAAACAGAACAGGCGGGGAAGTTCATTCGAGCTCCCGTTAGCAGCACTTTTTCTTTGCTTCTTCGGTGTTGTTAATCTGTGAAGGGGAAGGGGCACAAATGAGTGATCAAACTGCACACACGTTCGCAGCGCGGCCAGACAGAATTGCTAAGTTTCGACGTGCATACACCAGGGGACACACATATGCAATCGTCGAATAGTGCAACCGTGCAACAGTGCAATCATACACATATGCTCCTCTCCTCCGGCGAAACCTGAATTCCCGAGAATTTGTCCTGCTCCTTCTTGTGGAGGGGCAACTTCTTAGCTGCGGCCAGGGAGGTAAGGGACACGCATTTGTCGAAAGGGCAAGATGGCCAAAAAGAAAATCACAAACGGGATTTTTTTACATCCGTACACACGGGCTCAAATGCAGAATTGCCTCTTTTCCGAATTACCTATCCTTAAAAACAACTCGTTCACGTTCTGTCCCGTTTTAGCAGACGTCTCGATGAACAGAATGTTGTTACTGTTGGCGAAAGACTCAGCTAGCTAAAAAAAAAAAAAAAAAAAAAAATATACGGAAAAATGTTCTATATCACCTGGCTTGTTCATAAACTTTTGGCCCAAATGGCTCTTTTTGCATAAGCGATTCATGCGGCAGTGGGAGGTCTGCTCCTTTCGTGGTTACTTCTCTGTCCACCACTCGGTTTTTTTCCAAGTCCTTTTTGTTCCCGGCGAGGGCTGAGTTCGGCGGGGGAAGGGCAAGCAAGGAATGAAGAGAAAAGGGAAATCCAACATAACGCATCGCGCAGAGGCATCACTCAACGGTCCACTCACCTATGATGATGTCATTGGAGTGCACCGACTTCAGCTCGTGGATCCAGCCCTTGGCGCCTTCGAAGGACTTCTTATTCGTTATGTCGTATACGATGACGGCTGCTGACGCGCCCCTAAAGCGTTTGAACGCGAAATGGGGAGGGACAAATTGGGACACTCGGATAATGCTCATATGTTTAACCACACACATGGGAGAGGATAAGCTGACGCATTAGAATGACCTACATATTTTTCCCCACGCATGCACAGCTACATGTAAAGTGTGCCTTACCGATAATACATGGGGGCAAGGCTTCTGTATCTTTCCTGCCTGTTAGGAGGGGAGGGGGGGGAGAAGGAAGCGGTAAAAGCGTGTTGGTTTGGTCACCCTTCCGGTGATTTCTCCCTTTCGTTTTTTCCTTCCTTACCCTGCGGTGTCCCAAATTTCAAACTTGATGGTGCACTCGCCTATGTCGATTAGTTGTGTCATAAAGGCAGCTTCGGGGGAAACAAAGGGAAAGAAACATGTTGGCATGTCAAATTAGTGTTACGAGGAGAGGGACACAGCGAACTGCATTCTCTCTGTGTTACATGCAAAGTGTATGACCCGTTCAGGTAAAAAAAAACGCATGCTTCTTTTCTTTGCTAATCCTCCTTTTGCAGAATAAGACTTATCCGGACTTACCACCAATGGTGGACTCCTGGTACTCATAAAATTCATTCTTGGCAAATCTCACGACGATGCAAGACTTCCCTACCGATGTGTCTCCTGCAGAAGTGGGGAAGCGCGCGAAAAAAAAAAGGGGAAGGTTGGTCATTCGTTTATGTGTTACTCGTAAGGGGTAGTGTTAAGGGGGGTGGTTGAGTTTCCTTGTGTCAACCACCTCCTCCTGCCCCCTATCTACATGTTGGCCTCGGCCTCCACCTCCAACTGCACACAGACACACACACTGTGAAATCGCTCAGTACCTAACAGAACCAACTTTGAATTAAAAACCTTGTTGGAGTGGTAGTTTTGGCCTGCGTCATATTTATCACTGCTGTTTAAATTGGATAAGTAGTGTGCCATCGTGGCTATGCGGGGGTCTCAATTGGGAAGGATATAGGGGGAGCAGCACTTGGCTGTGCTTGCGTTGATGGAATGGTTGATGACTGCGTCGAGGTTTTTGTGAAATGGGTAGCAGGGAACCGCACAATAGCTACGCAACGTGCAGCGGCACAAGAGCTACACAACCTGTTTATTCTTCTTCCGGCACATGTCCATACAAGGAGGCGCGCAAACTTCGCAACGGCATGTGCAAGACGAAGTAGCCTTTTTTGTATGCTCCGGGTGTGCGGTGTTTTTATATGTCCTGAGTGTCCTCCCCCCCCCCTTGGGAATGTGTGCAATTGCAGGACGGTCATACAATTTCGGAAAGTAAAAAGTTTTTCTGGGGGGTGAGAGAAAAAAAAAAAAATTCACTTCTTTGCACCTGCCTTTTGATAGGGTTATATCACAGGAATTAATCTTTCAATCTGGTTTCTAATTCGTATTGCTGCTTAACTCGAACTTGTGCATGAGATTCGACTCAATTGTGACTACTCCCCACCACTTTCATGTTTCCCTCATGTGCATACGCTTGAGTGTTCATTTGTTTTTCAATTCAAGGAGTGCTATTTTTGCATGTCACCCTTTGGGGAGGGAGTGTGTAAAATTCGGCTAAATCCTTACGGTGAATTATTGCAAATGGATGGCCTATTTCTCCTCGTAAAACGTTTTTTTTTTTTTTTTTTTTTTTTTTTGCATCACAACACAGGGTAGTTGCGATGATGCAGGACCATATATGCATGCTCCACCCCCTTTGGCATATATGCACGGACTTGTTCGTTAAGTCAATTCCGTTTGCGCGCTGCCCGCTTGACGTGTATATTTTACCTTTTCCTTCGGGAAAAAAAAAAAAAATACAGCCATTATATTTTCGCTTCTCATGGGACACCCAACTGATGGGATGGGAAAAAAACAAAAGGACGAAATGGGAAGAAACTATACGGGACGATGGGATATATCCACCTTCGTCTAAAATGAATGTGCCATCGGTACTACAAAGCTATTCGGCTTGACTTGTGTGCGTGTTCCAGTTTTCCCCTCCAGGGAGCTGCACTGACTAAGTGCTTCCACATCCTCGCACGTTCACAACTGTGCAAATGGTGTGCTTTTCGCGGGGGGGGGGTCTACCTGGCAGTGCCAAAACTGTTGCAGGCGCGGTTAAGCGGCGGTTTAGGTAGGGACGAAAAAATGGGAAAATGAAAACATGGGAAAAAAAGTGGAGTGCAAAAAAAAAAGGTGAAGTAAGGAAGGTGAAGTGAACATGGTGAAGTAAAGACGGTGAAGTAAAGAGGGTGAAGTAAAGAGGGTGAAGTAAAGACGGTGAAGTAAAGACGGTGAAGTAAAGACGGTGAAGTAAAGACGGTGAAGTAAAGACGGTGAAGTAAAGACGTGAAGTAAAGACGTGAAGTAAAGACGGTGAAGTAAAAAACGTGGCGCGCAAAAATGTTGGCATAAAATGGGGAAGCACCTCAAACGGATTGGGCGTGCCTGCACGTACACGCTTCCCCTCTCTTCAAGGGTGCGGGCGGAGCTTGCCCTTGCGGTAGGACATCTTCTTCCGCTGCTTCACCACCCTGTGCTTAGCCTCCTCCACCATGAGGGCCTTCTTTAGCTTCTTATGGTAAGACAGTTTTGCCTTCTCCTTCTTCTTGTCCATAATGTTCTTTTTAATGGTATGCAACATTTGGTACCATCGAGAAGCTAACTTGGGGTTCTCCAAGGCTCGGAAATTAATCTGGTCGTCTTTCCTCTGTTTCTCTTTCTTTAATTCTTCCTCATTGCTCATTTTGCTGAACAGCTTGGGTTTGGATTTGTACGGAAGTTCTCTTAGCAGCTTCGGATTTATGTGTATCTTCGAATGATAAAAATGACGAAAGGGGACACTCCTATAGTTGCTCTTGTGATTAACATACAGGTTGTAGATATACCTTAGCTCATTTATGGACCTCAACTTATTCTCCACATCGTAAGTAAAAAATTTCTTCACCTTCACATTGACGTACAGTTTTAGAATCACAATGTCACTGATGCGAACTTTGTCTGCGAAGGTACATCTGCAGTTTCCGTTATCAGACAACTTACTTTTTATCAAACCTTTAATCCCACTTGGAGTCACCACAGGACAGTTAATGAATTTGCTCACCTCCAGATCCGAATTAAACATATTTTTAACAAACGCTGTATTTTTGAAAATCTTGTATGGCTCTCCAATCAGCTTCAATTTTTTCATGACTTTAACATTTGTGTTTGTCTCTAACGTCACTCCGTTTAAGCAGATGCGATAGTACGGCACCTTCTTATGGTTACAGATGGCCAAGATGCCATTGTTGGCACCTGCCAGTGGTCCATAAAAGGTGCAGTTACAATGCATGTGCTCTGTTGTGTATTTTAGAAATCTTATCCTAACGTTGTTTCTCTCGTTTATGGAATAAATGGGGATGCTCTGGTACCTCCTCCAGCCTATCGAGATGATAAGAGGGTCATTTGACCTTAACACTTTTGGGAACCACCGATGCTTCTTTACTCGGCAGTGAATCATGGATTCCTTCTCCTCATACGTCTGCAATCCTCCACAGATTATAATTCCCTTTTTCATCACTGCTAATTTTTTCCTCTCTATTTTGAAGACCACTTTTATGTATTCACCGATGTTGACGGAAGATCCGTATGTGTTGCTGCTTAACACACCGATACCCTCCGTCTCTTGGTACTTTTCCTTCTGTTGTTCCCTTTCTGCCTTTTCCTTCTTGATGGAGGCCTTCCCTTCCGCTTCGTCCATCAAAGCGGTATCCCTCTCACCTGTTGTGTCACCCCTCCCGAGGGAGTTATCCCCCTGTTGGTTTGCCTCCTTCTCACTCACCGCGTCCACCTCTTCCCCGCTCCCCATCCCGTCGGTGGTCCCAAAACACCCCTCATAGAGGCTTCTGTACCGCGAGAAGAACTTCTCCGTCAGGGCCTCGTCCGCCACATCGCCCAGCGACACGGTCAGGTTGTTAAAGATGAACACCTGCTCTGTGGTGCATTTGAAGGAGTCCACTTCGTCTAGGAAGTAGTTCTCCTCGTGCATATAGCTGTACAGCCGCTGTGCTTTTTCTTCCTTCACGGCGTCCGGGCTGAGGAGGCTATAGAAGTCTTGTTCCCCGTGCACCCCCTTCTTCTCCCGCCGCATCACCACCAGGATGTCCCCCTTGAAGTACAGGTGGTTGTTCCTCTTGTGGATGTACCGCGTGTCATAAATGAAGGCGTCCAGGCTGGCTTTGTTGTCGAACGCGAGCTCCTGCGCCAGGTGGTGCTCCCCGGGGTTATGATAGTTAGCAAAATTAGGGATGGTTGCCGAGTTCGCCGAGTTCGCGGCGACGTCGTCCCCTTCGTCATCCTCCTCATCGTCATCATCTTCATCGTCATCCTCCTCATCGTCATCCTCCTCATCGTCATCTTCCTCATCGTCATCATCTTCATCGTCATCCTCCTCATCGTCATCCTCCTCATCGTCATCATCCTCATCGTCATCTTCCTCATCGTCATCCTCCCCATCGTCATCCTCCTCATCGTCACCCGCCTCATCGTCCCCCTCTTGGTCATCCTGTTCCTGTTCCTCCCCTTCCCCGCTGGCCGAGAGGGTCACCCCATCCGCGTAGTGGTAGTCGTCCTCCGCGTCCCTCTTCCCGAACAGAATCGGCTCCAGTTCTGTGTACTCCTTGGCCTTCTCGTTGATGTACTTCTCCGCCTGCTTCTTCTTCTTCTGCCGCTCGCTCACGAACACGTTGGAGGGGGCCTTCCGCCGGTGGCCTGCTTCTTGGCCGTCGAAGAGCACCGGCTCGTTGTCCCCCTCCGCGTCGCTGCACAGCGCGTACTTGGACGTCTGCAGGGCCCGAATCATGCGTATGCCCTCCGTCATGTACCTCTCGTCGTCCCGCTTACCAGGGGGGATAGCGGTCCCACGGCCGGATTCTTCGCCGGATTCTTCGTCGCTTCCTTCGCCACTCCCTTCTGCACTGTCTCCGCCACCTCCTGCTGCCGTTTCTCCTCCCCCCCCAAGGAGCGACTCCCCTGGGGTGAAGTTCACCTTGCTCTTGGGAATGTGTATAAACATGTTGTCGAAATCGAAGGCCACGTTGCCGACGTCTGCCATTGGGGCATAGACATTTGGATTCTTCTTCTGTTCATCGGTGAGAAAAGGATCCTGGAGGATCTGAATGTCTCTGATCTGGACGTCTCCAATGTTAGGTATGTGTACCACTTGATTGTTAAAAATCTTGGACCCATAAACGAACCCTTCCACGTGGACGCAGACTTCCTCATCGCATTTGGAGAGAAACTGGTCAATTCGGCTGTCTTCCTCTTCGTCCTGCTTCCTTTCTTGCCGGTGCTGCTTTCCTTTTGGACGGACTGTCAACATAGCATCCTCTTCGGTTGCAATCTCATCGACATCTAAGCGAAGACCTAAAATGTATCCATGTTGTTCCCTCCACGAGATCTGTGGCCGCTTAATCGACGAAACGAATTTACAAAAATTTCGTATCTCCGTTTTGTTGTATTTTCCATTTTGAATTCCACTGAGGAAGAATATTTTTGCCCCCTCGACCATCTCTTCGGTAAATCTTTTACTCAGCTTTTTTTTTCTCTTCCGGATGCTTTTGCTGTCTTTAAACTTGTCCAAATGAGTAACTACTCCAATCACCTTGGGCAAGCCATGTGTATTTAAGATGCTTACAAATTCAAGCGTCTCAAGTTCAAGCCCGTAGCTGCCATCGATGACGAGCAGACACAGGTCGGCGATCTTCGCCACATCAATCATGTTGAGAATGTCATCGTCGACCTCTACGAAGGTGTACCTTTTTAACGCCTTCGTAATTATCGATATAGGTCCTCGCACTTCATTGATGGATACTCCAACGTAGTGCTTAATGAGGCTTTTCAAGAGAGTCGTTTTTCCCACCCCTTTGGGGCCTTGTATGGCTACTATCAGTGGGCTACTCTTGCTGCACTCTTTAAAATGTTTTGGAACCCTTAACTTCTTTTCTTCTAACTCGAATTGGTGCTGCTTCCTCCGGTGCGCACTTCGGATGCCTCCGCTGAAGGCGAAGGCCTTATGAAACTTCTTCGCTTCATTGTTCTTTGCGCCGCGGTTTGCTCCCTTGCTTATTTTCTTCCTCTTGGCCTTCTTCCCCACCTTTTTCTTCTTGTGGTGCTTGCGCTTGTCATCCATGGGGGGGGGCTCGATTCGGTTGGACTCAGTTCGGTTGGACTCAGTTCGGTTTGATTCGTTTCGGTTTGATTCGTTTCGGTTGGTTTCGTTTTGGTTCCTTTTCGTTCCGTTTGGTTGAGACCACTTCACAACTCCTCCAGGGTGGTCGGCTTGCCTTGCTGTCACATTTAAGCCGCCCTACGCAACACTTAAAAAGTGAGAAAATGTGGACGCTTCTGTATACATGCGTAGGTCCACTCACCTGTTGGATAGATGCTGTCACGTGAAAAAGTTTTTCCCCCCTTTTTTGGATTTCCTCCTCCGATGGGAAAATTAGTCGCAGTTTTTTTTTTTTTTTTTTTTTACCTGCCTAAGTAGCCACTTGGCATCTGCGGAGAATGCGTACATTATCCAATAGTATACTAAAATTGTTTTTTATTTTTTTTTTGTTGTTGTTGCCGCTAAGGCAGGCTATACACCACCCGCGTGATTCCCCTCTACATGGGGAGAATAATCCGCACAGGAAAAAAAAAAAAAAAAAAAAAAAAAAAAAAAACAAAGCGGGAAAAGGAAAAAAAAAAGAAGTACCTCCTACCGCAGTTAGCTGAACGGCTATCCGAAAACAGGTCAAATCTCACCACGTCGGAAAAGCGCTTCGTACAAATCGGAAAATCGCTCAGAAGTTTTTATGACCCAAGTACATATGGGAAGAATTTACATTTTCCCAGCTAGCGGGGCCATCGCCAAGGGGCGAAGCACCCTCCCTCTGTATTCCCCCTCTGCATTGTCAAAGAATTAAAAAAACACGCGCTCATCTGCGCTGCTATACTACTGTGCTGTTACACTGCTGCGCTTCTACACTTGGTGTCACTCGCCGGGGATGAAAACGAAAAATGGGGGTTCGTTCCCCTCTCGTTTTGTACAGTTCGGCGAACAGAAGAAAGAAAAAGACAAAAAAAAAAACAATAAAAATAAGCAAGTAAGCGACAAATGAACAAATGAACTAAAGAACGACCGGCCAACTGGCCAACCGCCCAGCCACTGTGACGCCATTCGGCAAAATAACAAATGGCTCGGTCGAGAATGTCTCCCCAAATTGGAAGCACAGATTGGCAGCGGTATGGGAAAAGCTCCCTGCACATTGGGAACACCACGGTTACTCCGCTGCGTCTGTCCTCAATGCAGTCTGCTTAGGATCTCTTTAATTATATTTATAAGCTTCCACTTGGGTTCCCTCTTTAGCCTGTTCAAATGGATCACCTTCACGTCATTGTCTAGCTGGGCTCCCGCCAAAGCAGCGCCTTCGCCTGTACCTGCACCCACCTGTTTGGGAAGGTCAGACTCCTCTGTGTCGTCGTCATGCGGTGAGGAAGTGTACGATCCGTATGGGTCAATCGGCCCTCCACTTCCTTCAGGTGGGTGACCTCCCATCTGCGTTGGCCGACGTGCCACTGCTGAAGATGCACCTTCTTTCGACGCATTAGAGGGACTCGTCCCGTTAGTGTAACTCTCCTCAGCTGGAGGAGGCCCCGCTTGTCCCTCCACAGCAGCTGCCCCAGAATGATTTGAATCGATCGGCAACTCGTCACTTAGTCCCGCAGCTTCTCTCCCCTTCAGTCGTTCCTTTTCTTCTTTCTTTTGTCTTTTCCTTTCCTTCCTTTCTTTCCTTCTTTTTTTTTTCTCCTTTCTTTTCCTTTTTCGCTCTGCTCTCTTCATCTGCCTTTTTCTTTTCCTTTGTTCTCTTTTTTGCTTCCTGCGTCGTGCCTTGCGCTGCTTTGCGAGCCGTTTGTTACGCTGTCTGTTGCGCCGCCTCGCACGACGATTATTGCGTCTGCGTCGAGCAGCTCCCCCCCTTTTTCTTCGCATCAACTCGTACAGCATCCTCGAGTGAGTCGTCTTCTGCCCCCCCCTTCTGAGACGCCACCCTCCGCTCCCTACCGCGAGCGAACCGCACAGAAGGCTACCATGGCACTCGCCCTCATGTTCTCTCCTATAAATGCACAGAACGATGAAGGGCAGTAGGGACAACACATACTTCATTCTTAGTTACGATGCCTACACAGTTGTATGTTTCCCCGCTGTGGGGCAAAATCCTTTTAACCTCGCGCAACGGGATCGAAACCCACGCACGTAAAAGGTGGACAAGCAGGCGCACTCAAATATACACATAGGCACTGTTACACACGTAGGCCCGCGCGACAACCTCTCTGTGCTCGTGCTCTGCGAAGAAATAAAGAAATAAAAATGTATGCGTCACCCCTTTTACTCACCTTCCGCGTGCGCCCTCTCCAGCGTGACTCTTCTTTTTTTTCTTTTTTGTTTTTTTTAAGAGATTGCTTCCATGTGAGAAGTGCTACACAGCTTAGTGCAATACTTGTAGCGGGGATGCAACCAAACGGAGGTGCGTCTTAACCTGTGCCTTGTTGTGGTGTACCCCATAAGGGCGCACTACTGATGGCCCCGTCTTACCCAGCATGGAACAAACATCACTGGCATGTTTCCTACAAAGGAAGGCTCATTTCAGGGGAAGTATTTCTTCTTCCCTGTGTTGGTTTGCCCCTTCTATGCAGACAAGTGCTACTCAACACATAAGGCACTCGGGGGAAAAAAAAATATATTTCATTATGGGGACAAGTGCTGGAGGTGCAGCGTCTGTAGCGCTTGTGTCCTTCCCTTTCTGGTGAGCTCTTCGGCTGTACCTATGTGTGCCTTCCTTTGACTGCTTCCCATTGTGTAGTCACTTTGGTGTCTCTACTTTTTACAGACGCCTTTCAGTGGGACTGCTCCTGGTGACACTACTCCTGGTGGCACCCCTGTTGCACGCCCCCGCACAGCATCAACCCAGGCGCGACGCCTCTTCAGCAGTCCCTCTGCACACAGAATATCTCCTCCAGCGAAACGGACAGGTAAAAAGGGAACTCTTCCACATGGTTTTCCAGGAGGTCCAAAAAAATACACAAGAAAGTGAACATATCGACGCAGTAATATTCCAACGTCGACAAAATTAACTCGCTGCCTTTTACATAGTTGTTTAGGACTTGCTCGTTTTTTTTTATCCACACAGTGACAGTATCTTCAATGGTACTTAGTGCGTCCAGGTGTAGGTATATGTGTCCATCTCTGACTTTGATTTGTATTCCTATGATGGTCACTACGTCGAGGTTTTCTTCCTCAATACAGTCGATCTGTCTGGCGGAAAAATCGAGAGACTGCACATGCTTCGTCAGTGCCTCCGTAAGAGCGTCGCGATTCGCTACTGAGTCGTTCTCACGTTGGAGGCATCCAGGTGGTGTGCTATCTGTGAATGGTCTTAAGGAGGCATTGTACCGTTCTGGAGTGATCGCACTGCATTGAGAGTTCGCTGCATGCCTCTCCGGAGTGTCCCCTTCCTTCAAGTTATCTTCCTTTCCGATGGGCACAGCGTCACCTTCTTCGTTAGCCTTCCGAATGATCATATCTTCACGTTCTTGGTTAGCCTTTCGGATGACCACATCGTCACCTTCTTCGCTAGACCTTCCGTAGGTACCCAAGTTATCGCACAGCTTTGGCGCTAACTCGATGAGGTTTCCCTTTCCACGAGTTCGGTTTTTTTTCCCCTTTGGGACCTCTTCAAAACGAATACATGCACGTCGGCTTCTTTTGGGATGGAAAAGCCTTCTGCCGATTCGCGCGAAACACACATGCCGTGGACGACCCTTCACGTGAGGAGCCAACCTAGCTGCCCTTACCTTCACCACAGGGGAGGAAATTTCCCCTCCTTTTTCTTCCTTTTTTGGGACTACTTTAAAATTGAGTCCCCCCCAGGAGTCCCTTCTCCGCGTTGATCCCTTTCTTCTCACTATATGACCAAATTTCCTGCCTAGACCCATGTCCATTTTGTGCCTATTATATTTTGTCTCCTTCTTTCCCTTCAGTTGGCAGTTTTGGAGTGTCCTCCCTTCGTTAGGCCTTCTATTCCTGTCTATCTTTAGGAGGAGCTTCCGTCCACTCTGCCCCTTTTTCAGAACTTGTTTTTCTTCCCCTTCCTGCAAACCTCCAGTTTTATCTCCCTCTTTTAATGCCACCTTGGTTAGAAGTCGTGTTTTTTTTTTGTCTTGCTCACCGTTACTTTGTCCAACGGGGGATGGATCCTTCTTTTCTTCTTTGCCAACCCCCCCTTGATCCTTCCGGGGGACACACCGCTTCTCCTCATTCAATGCACCCACATTTGCAGTTCCATTCGCTAGAGGGACACCCTCACATGGGACGTCACTACACTTTTTGTGTCTGATGCGCACCTCGCTGTGGTTGCTCCTCTCCTTCCTGCGAAAAATAAAGTCCATACATTTCTGCAGAGTCCCCAAGCTGAATTCCTCATCTGGCCGAGTCCTCTTTGGAGAGACCATAAAAAAGGAACCAACGTTTAAGGGGACGTATTTATCCCCTTTGCAGTTACAAATGTGAAAGAGAAAGTTCTCCTCCTCCTTAATATGTATCCTGTTTGGATCAACATTGGGTCTTATCCAACTGGGATGGATACCCATCACTGTGTTTTTGCCACTTGGTAGAGATGCCTTCCCGTGGATCATACCGCCGCTGGAGAGTCTCCCTTTAATGTAATCAATAATGTTATCCTTGGGGCTCTCTATGGACGTGAACGCACTGGGTTCTCTGTCCACTCGTGGAGAACTCCTATCCTGGTATGCAAATCGCTTGTGCATCTGATGAGCATACTTCACACATCCTTTTTTTACTGGGCGACTCTCCTTTTCCCAAAGGAATGAGTTTTTTTTCTCCATTTTGTCGTCTTGCGAAGAGAAGTTGTGCGAAGGGGGGAGGGTAACCTCGTTTCGATCATTTTTATCGGTATGTTTATAGCCTTCCTTTACGAAATGGACTCTTTTTTTTTGCCCACCATTGTGCGTAGCTCCCTGTTGGGTCTTCCTCTCATGAGGGGGGATTCCCTTCATCGTTCGAGTCGCCTCTTTCTCATTAATACGAGATGGACTGTCCATTCGAACCTCACTCGTGTTTCTCCTGTGTCCATTCTCCATCGGGCATCTGCCCCCATTCATCTGTACTGCATTCAGATGTACTCCCTTTTGTTGTACTCCCTTTTGTTGTACTCCCTTCAGATGTACTTCCTCCAGTTGTACCCCATTTGAGGGGGCATCACTCGTCGGTTCATATCCTTCTGAGTGTTCATCAGGGCGGTCCTGACTCGAGGCGACACCCCTCCGAGGGGAAGTCCGACCTGGCGCATTAGCGTATTCGCACGTGGGATCTCCAGCGTATTTCTCTTTGTATTGTGCTCTGTATTCAGGTTTGTGTACCTCGTTGTGTACCGCTTCCCATTCCGCTTGGGGGGCCCCTCCTCGGAGTGGCTTCCCCCCAAGAGGGGCCCTACTAGGGGTGTGTTCCTCTGGGAGGCGTCCACTTTCCGAGGTTCCGTCCACTCCTGCACGGTGAGCATCTCTTCCTGGTTCGCCTTCTCTAGGGGGTGGCACTCCCTCAGAGTCATCAGCAAGTGCGGCTGGTCCAACTTTACCCTTTCGCCCGCTTTCCATGTGCCCACTTCTGACCTGCCCACTTCTCATCTGCCCACTTTTACTCTCCATGTCCATCCACTTCCAAATGTTACTTATCCCTGAAGCGAGGTCCTCGAAAAGGTTGTCTGAGTCATTATTAAAAAAACAGTTAGCATAATAGCTGTTGCCCCTTAAGCTATCCAATTCGTATTTTAACTTCATATTTCTTTCCTCTTTTCTCCTATTTTCAACCAAGAGCTCGTTTTGTTCCTTCCGGAGAAGTAGGTATGACTGGTACATACGTCTATATAATTTTATGTTGGTAGTTTTGGAGTTCCTGTACAATTGGTTGATTCTCTCCGTTTTGCCTTGTCTGTTTGGGGTTACGCGTCTGCTCTGGTTTGTGTGCCTTTCCGAAATGGTGTCCACCCCTTTAATTTCAGGTTCATTTAACTGTGGTAATTCGTTTTCTCCTCCATGGAGATTCTTCCCTGTGCACGCTGCCTCTTCCCCTGTCTTCTCACTGTCTTCAACTTTTAGTTTTACTCCACTCAGTTCATCTCCGCTTAGGTTTACCCCGAGTTGCTCTTTCTCGCAAATTGGCATCTCGGTTGGGGAGCAGTCCGATTCACTAGCGTCTGGATCCCGGGGGGGCTTCCTCTCCGCGCAGTCCTTTTCGCCATCGCCCCGAACGAAGCACTCGTCTACTCCTTCTGGTATGATCGATTCTTCTGGCGGTTTTTCCACCTCTTCACTGGGCTCTTCACCTGCCTCTTCACCCGCCGCTTCACCTGGCACTTCACCTGCCGATTCCCCCCCCTTGTCGAACAGAAGACCACTCCTGTTCCGACGCTGCTCGCTCACAAAGTCGACTTCCATGGCGTGACGAAAGTGACTTTCTCTAAACTTCTCTTCTTTGTGAACATAAGCGACGCGGCAGGATGGAACAATCAGATGGGGAAAACAAAAAAAGGAGCATCCTTAAAAGAGGAAAAAGTTGTAGCTGGAGTGTTCCCTCCCTCTTAAAAGTAACAATGACGTGGAAAGGGGGATCCCTTCGGGAAAGGCAAAAAAAGAAAAAGAAAAAACACAAAGTTGAGAAATTGCACTGGACCAAGTGGGCACCATTCACACTGCTGATGACACTGCCATTCACACATACGTGCATGTGCAAAGAATTCTCTCCCCCCCACCCGGCGGATTATAGTAGGAAGCTTCACACTTGTATGGGTGAGAACAGTCGGGGCTCATCCGAAACAGCGCATTTGAGGCAGATCACCAAAATTTTATTCGTGAAAAAAGGAATTCGCCTCCGTTCCAAAGGCATCGTATTTTCCGAGGATACAATTTCACCCAATCGATACCACGCACGTGTATGTATGTGCACAAACGGACACTTTAAACACGCCCACAACGAAATGGGACGACGTTTTAAAATGCTGAATAATTCGGACGGGCGCCCCATCATATTCTAAGATAATCTCAGTCGCCTGAAGCACAAACACGCGAGGGGGTACAAACATCAAAAGGCCAAAGGCAGAAGCATAGAAAGGGTCCTCAGCGATGTGTATAAACTTAACCACACATGTGTATCATGTATCATATTGTGGCTCTTCCTAGATGTGTTCCACCACCACCATCTCTCAAGTGATTTTCCTTTTCCCTGGGGCAAAGTACCCCCCCTTACCCTCTTTGGAAAGGTGAAAATAAGGACCAAAAAGGGCCAATTGGATCAGAACCCCTCATCCATCTTTCCCATCTACACAGAATAAGTCTCTTCAAAACTTAACGTAAGAGATGTAAAGTTTTTTATGAAGAAAAAGGGAAGAAATACTAATGGAAACAAACTTTTTTATAAAAAAAGAAATCCAAAAGGGTAGATTGTTCACCCGTTTTGCTAATATTGCATGACCCATTCAGGCGTTTCTTTTTTTTTTTCTTAACCTGGTAAATCACACATGTCGAGGGTAGCGGCATATAGGAAATGGATAGGACAAAGGTAAAGCTTAATTCGGCATGGTTGCACCATTTGACCATTTCGTCCGTTCCGTTACGTTAGGAATGTTTCACGTGGATTTGTTCGTGTGAAACGTTTTGGACGCATAAATTGTGGGCTACACGAGATGATGCACGCTGCGGAGCGCCCCCTTTGTATGTATACACAAATTTTGTGTAGGTATATATGGTGCCCTTTTTAACTTAGGAGGATAGTGAAAAGGCTACTGTGTTGTTGCTTCCGCACATTCCTACAGCTGAGCTCATTGGTACGACGCACGAATTATACAGTGTGTGCTACTCAGTTTTGTCAATTTTTAGGAAGTTCTTATTTTTTTTTCTTTTTTTTTTTTTTCTTATTCACCGCTTAGTTCTTTTTCATCAGAATGGGCCTCAGCCGAGTAGTGGCTCCCTGATTGTTGTTCGTCCGAAAAATCACTTCCGGATTCGGCCTCCTCGGAATCGTAGGCTTCCTCTATTAAGTCGTTTTCCTTGCAGTTCGACAAATCGGACTCCTTTATCTGTCTGATTTTTTCTATAATGTCCAGGTTGTTCTTTTTCAAATTGCTGTACAGGTCTAATATCAAATCGGAGACTTCGATCTGGGTTTGTGTGTGGGGGAAGGCGAAGGGGGAAAGTTCTATGTGCACCTGTTGGTACGTACAAATATGCAACCACATGCAGTACACTGTTGTGCAATTTCTTGAAATATGTTAATTTCTTTTTCCGCAATTTTGCAGTACATCACTGTCATCCTCAATGTCTACGTTGAACAGAGTGTTCATTTCGTCTCTCAAGTAGTCGCATAGCTTGTGTTTTGGGCTGCTAGCTAAAATGGGGAAAAAAAAAAAAAAAAATGTGCACATTTGGGATTTTTCTTTTTCTTACCTGACCTTTCTATTATTTAAAAAAAAAAAAAAAAAAAATCCAAATAGGGAGTGGCCAGTGCAGAGTGGTATCCACAACTTGGCCATGACACCGGAATGTGTGAAGGCTCTGTTTCGCGCTTTGGAGGTTTCTTCCCTTTCCTTTCCCTTTTCTTTTTTCTTTTTCCCTATTTTTTGCTATTTTCCCCTTCTGTGTCCTCTCCCGTATCGCTTACCCGACAACACATAGCTATGCACATAATCGATTAGTTTTTTTTTCTTCTCTTCCGAACTTGGCCCTCCCCAGTTGTTCGTCACGGCCAAACGGAGAACAGTCCTGCACAGGGGAGCGGGAGAAAAAAACACACCGTAAAAATAGAAGGCCGGTAATAAAAACATAAAGTGGAGAAAATCACAAGACTTTTTAAGAATGTGCCCATGTTTATATATCTACACAGAAGGAGCATTCAGCGAGAAACCATTCACCGAACTTTTGGTGGAGCCAACTTTGTGTTAACTCCGCAGGGGCAAAAAGTTCAATAAGAAACGCTCAAAGAAAGGGGGGGAGAGCGAATAAAATATCTTCATTGCGTTTTTCTTTTCCCCTTCCCCCCATGGGCGTCACCCGGTGCGCGTATATATAGGATTTTACCACTTGTCAAAAATTAGATTAATCCCTTCGTAGAACAGATTTGACACGTCACCGTTCATTTTGATCTGAAAAATTCGTCTCGAGGGTTCCACATGCCTGCTGAATCGATCATTCGTCTCATTTGTCTCCCTGCAGTGCTCTCCTTGCGAATTATAGAAGCGGTCTGCCAGGTAGGAAAATTGGTCTGTTGAGGGCCAGCAAATCTGCTCTTAGCCTTCTCAAAAAAAATGGGAAAACTTATTCTCCTCAACCGTAACGTGGGAAGCTTTATTTCTCTTCACATTTCACCTTGCAAGGTCAGATAAAATGGTGAATAACGCAAAGGAGCGACAAGCCGATGTATCAGCAGCGCAATGGCAACATGCATAAGTCGGCACAACATAGGGGGAATTTTGGCAAATTCAAAAGCTCCTTATCCAAATGGAGGAAGTAAAACAATTTTTTTTGTGCATGACCTGACGCGGACCTATTTTTTTTGTTTTTTTTTCGTTTTTTTTTTGCTTTTTTTTCTTGAAGGAGCGGTTCCTAATTGCGTAACCTAACAGCGGCATTGCTGCTGAGGAGGCACCAACTAAGCGAATTGCAACGGTTCAAAAGGCACAGGTTGTTGTAACCGCAATAAATCACACAGGCGTACCATCTATGCCCGATTCGAAAAAGGGGCGTAGTGAAACATATGACGCGATTATAAGATCTACCTATTCGCGACAAACATGATTAAAATTGATAGGGGAAAAAATAATGCCCTAAATGCGTTAAAAACGTCTGGGTAGTATACCTTGTCCTGTGCGTAATTAAAATGGCCATCAACATTGCAGAGTGCGGGGGAAAGGGAAAGGAAGGCTTGCTGCACGGATAATACACAAATGGATAAGTGAGATTAATCCTTCCCATTGAGTGGGGGAAAGCACAAAAATAGGTTTTCCCTTCCACCAGCTGTTCGTGGCGTTCACTGTGGAAAGGCAATTATACGATTGTGGTGCCCCTTTTTCCCAAGGGATCCAATCCGTATGGGGGCATTTCGGAGGTAAAGAACTATTTGGTTACTCATCATTAGAGTTGGTCTCTTAGTGGCGTCCTCTAAATAAGATCGATGAAAGTTGGCCAAGGGGAAAAGATCCTCAAGATAGGCCAAGCGTTTATGTCGAAAGAGGCGGAAGGGGTAAATCTGGATCCGCAGCATATTACCCTTATGAATCATATGTCTCATTTTTATCTTTTGGGGGGTGAGGGGAAGAACACAAACCCAATTCGCAGAACATCTGTGCCTATGTTATTTACACTGGATATTCTTAAAACGTGCGTTTGCTCATTTGGCCCTCGTGTTTCCAATGGCCTTAATGCGATTAGAAGTGGGATGAGGAAAGGCTACCGTTGCACATTTCGTGGGTGCAAACAGAGCCACATGGGTTATGCCACTCTTCCTGTGTGCGAACAGATCCCCATGAGTTATGCCACTGTTTGTGGGTGCTTTTTTTATTTCTTTCTTTTTTAAATTTGCCACGCGATAGGTTACGAGTACAATAGTGCCACCCTCCCCCATTGGGAATTATGAGCCAATGCCTACACTGTTTAGCGTGCAAAAGGACGAGCAAAAGCCGCTGTTATTTATCTCCATTGGTGGAAACGTGGAAGATTATTTTACA
Organism: Plasmodium inui San Antonio 1; assembly: GCF_000524495.1. Lineage (NCBI taxonomy): Eukaryota > Apicomplexa > Aconoidasida > Haemosporida > Plasmodiidae > Plasmodium > Plasmodium inui. The sequence continues at coordinate 196,977 of NW_008481865.1, forward strand.
TGTCCGTGTTCGTCTCCCTCACTGGTGGGAGGAATTGTACTTGAAGGGGTGTGCTCCTCCCGCCAGGTGGGCGAATTTCACCCCCGCTGTGGTACGCAGGTTTTGGGTCACTTGGATTTTCCCATGTGTGGTACTCTTCAATTTGAAGGACCACCAAACATATAATTTAGTCCTTTAGAAAAGGGCCCATTTCTGGTGCTTCCCCCCTTGACTAAGTTTATTGCACTTCCAAAAAGGGGTACCCACCTCGCAAAGTTTGCACAGTGCCGAGGAGGGGGGATGATGGGAAAACTGTACGGCATGGGCAAGCGCATGCGTAAAAAAAAAGGATGAAAAGAAAGAAGGAAAAAAAGAAAAAAAAATTGAGCAACCCGAAGGAAGGGCGTGCCAAAACTTTCCCCTACCTTCTCTGTTTGCTACTTCTTCATTCTATACTCGCGCCGTACTCCATCTTACATGCGCGTGTATACATAAATGAAAAATACACGCCTGCACGGTGCGCTGCAAAAGCCCTAACGCTTGAATAAGCCGGGCGAATGGCAATGAAATTTTTTTTTTCTTCCCCTTCACAATACAGAAGATTCTCACCTCTTGTTGGGTTTTTCTTCCTGATGCTACTGCCTTTTTTTTTATTTTTATTTTTTTACTTTTCTCTCTTTTTTTTTTTTTCGTCATATGTGCTATATACGGGAAATATTTCTGACCCATACGCGCGTAGCATCACGAGCATACGTGCGTTCTGTCAAATGCTTAGTGTTCACACTACTTGTGGGTATGTTCATATGCGTATTTTTCACCTGGCTGGAAAGGCCTTCGGCCGATTTGCCTATGTAGCAATTCGTCGCTCTTTTTTTTTCTTCTTTTTCTGACGAGAAGCTGCTTATAAGAAGACATTCCACTTTATAATTAAGTAGAGTTGCAGGGCTCGGCATCGGGCGCGAGCGAACGGCCGCTTAAGAACGCCCCTTCGTAGGATTACGTGCACGATTGGGCGTCGAAAGGAGGGGTAGCGAAGCCGACTCGAGGGTGAGCAAAGCCCACTAAGGGGTGAATGTCACCAGCTACAGCGTCAGTTAAAACTGCTTGGAGAACACCCGCGAACTTGCTTGATTGCTCACTCGCTTGGCCACGCCGCCTACCCACTCGCTTCCTTCCTGGCTTGCCCATCGTGGTTGTGGCACAGTGTAGCCAGTCGTACACCCCTGGGGCGAACCCTCGCCTCCATGTTGCCCAGAATGTCAAGTGGGAATTCTCACGTGTAGTGTTTTTCCCCCGTTCATTTGTGAGTCTCTCTGGCAAGCCTGTTTGTGATTCTTCCTTTGAGTCCAGTTGGCCGCGTTCTGTGGGATACCCACCCAGGCACACCAGCACCCATCCGTATCGTTTCCCATTTCAGCACCTGCGGAAGGTGTGCATGTAGAGGGAGGATACCATTCCATAAGTGTAGGGGGGACGCAAGCGGGCAAGTCAGTAGCAGAAGAATAGGTAGTCTCACCCAGGGGGTGCTCCACCGTATTTTTATTTCCCCCTCATTTGTGAGCCCGCCTAAATTCAAACGTAGCGGTGAGGAACATCGCCCCTCCCCAGTGAATATTACGACATCCGAGTGCCTGCGCCATGGAGAACGTGGTGCGGCACGCGCACGTGCACGGCGTGGAGGAGGTGTTGAGGGCGCTGGACGTGGACGCGACGAAGGGGTTAACGAGAAGCCAGCTAGCCAGAAGGAAGGAAAAGTACGGCCTCAACGAGTTAGAAGTAGAAACGAAGAAAGGAATCCTTGAATTGATTTTGAACCAGTTTGACGACCTCCTAGTGAAGATCCTTCTTCTGGCAGCATTCATAAGTTTTGCACTAACCTTGCTCGATATGCAGAGCCATGAAGTGTCCCTATGTGATTTTATTGAACCCCTCGTGATCGTAATGATTCTAATTTTAAATGCTGCAGTGGGAGTATGGCAGGAGTGCAATGCAGAGAAGTCCTTGGATGCCCTGAAGCAGTTGCAGCCGACCAAAGCGAAAGTGTTGCGAGACGGAAAGTGGGAAATCATAGATAGTAAGTACCTGACTATAGGTGACATCATCGAGCTAAGTGTAGGAAATAAAACCCCAGCCGATGCCAGGATCATCCAGATTTTTTCCACCAGTATTAAGGTAGAGCAGAGTATGCTAACAGGGGAATCATGTTCTGTTGATAAGTATTCAGAGAAATTAGATCCCAGTTATAAGAACTGCGAAATTCAGTTGAAGAAAAACATCTTATTTTCGTCCACTGCCATTGTGGCTGGAAGATGCATCGCTGTTGTGACAAACATTGGCATGAACACAGAAATCGGACAGATACAACACGCTGTCATGGAATCCACCAATGAAGATACAGACACTCCATTGCAAATTAAAATCGATTCCTTTGGAAGACAACTATCCAAAATAATCTTCGTCATATGTGTCACTGTGTGGGTCATAAATTTTAAACATTTTTCAGACCCAATCCATGGGTCCTTTCTCTACGGATGTTTGTACTATTTCAAAATCAGTGTGGCGCTGGCCGTGGCTGCTATCCCGGAGGGTCTCCCTGCTGTTATTACCACTTGCCTAGCTTTAGGTACAAGAAGGATGGTGAAGAAGAATGCCATTGTGCGAAAACTACAGAGTGTTGAAACGCTTGGGTGCACCACTGTTATCTGTTCGGATAAAACAGGAACATTGACGACTAACCAGATGACAGCAACGGTGTTCCATTTGTTTAGAGAGCCAACCCTTTTGAAAGAGTACCAGCTCTGCCAAAAAGGAGAGACCTTCTTCTTTTACGAGTCATGCGTAGAGGAAGACGGGCACGACAATGACTCCTTCTTCAACAACCTGAAGAGGGAAGGGCGAATATCCAGTCAGACGCCGGGACAGGCGGGCTACGACCAGTCTGGCACCGTCACTTCCAGGGGTACTACAGTACACTCCAGCACGAACCTCTCCTACGATGGAAAAAACAACTATGGAGGACAAAGCGACAGATACAACTATGAGGAGTATCCATCGGACGTCGAAACGGACAAGTCACTAAAGGAGATGCACACAAACGTTAACACCATCATTAGCAGGGGCAGCAAAATCCTGGAAGACAAAATTAAAAAATACGCCTACTCCGAATATGACTACAACTTTTACATGTGCATGGTGAACTGCAACGAAGCCAACATCTTCTGTAATGACAGGAACGAAATCGTGAAGGTGTTTGGAGACAGCACCGAGCTGGCTCTCCTCCATTTTGTGCACAACTTCGACATCTGGCCCAGCTCAGTGAAAAATAATGGCATGGCGGCCGAGTACGAAAGGGATTCTGGCAAAGGGAGAAGTCAGAACAGGGAAGAAGAAGGAAGACAAATGAGAAGCAACTCTTCCTACCACCGCGGAAGCTACGATCGCGGCAGCTACGTGGGCGGATCGAACGGAGAAGCTTACACCGCGGACGAGAGTAGAACCTACCCAAGTGATTGCATATCCGCGTGGAGAAGTGAATGTCAACTAATCAAAATAATCGAATTCACCAGAGAAAGGAAACTAATGAGTGTAATCGTCGAAAATAAGAAGAAAGATCCCATTCTTTACTGCAAAGGAGCACCAGAAAATATAATAAAAAATTGTAACTACTACCTCATTAAGAATGAAATAAAGCCACTCACAGAAGAACTGAGAAGTCTTATCTGTAGTCGAGTCAAAGGCATGGGAAAGAGAGCCTTACGCACGTTAAGCTTCGCCTACAGAAAGATGAAGAGGACCGATTTAAATGTTACCAACGCAGAAAGCTACTTCAAACTGGAGAAAGACATGATTTACCTCGGAGGATTGGGTATAATTGATCCCCCAAGGAAATATGTTGGAAGAGCCATTAACCTGTGCCATTTGGCCGGAATTAGGGTCTTTATGATTACAGGCGATAACATGGATACAGCCAAAGCCATCGCCAAGGAGATTAACATTCTTCGTAACGAGGACACGGATGACGACATGGATGAACACACCAAGTGGAAAAAGGGAGGCAACATCGGAAGCAAGAAATTAAAGTGCTGCTATAGTGGAAGAGAGTTTGAAGATCTCCCACTACATATACAGCAGGAAATCTTAAAAAATAAGCAGCGTATCGTTTTCTGTAGAACGGAGCCAAAGCATAAGAAGCAGATTGTCAAAATATTAAAGGATCTTGGAGAAACAGTCGCCATGACGGGGGATGGGGTCAACGACGCTCCTGCGTTGAAGTCTGCAGATATAGGTATCTCCATGGGAATAAACGGGACGGAGGTAGCGAAAGAAGCATCCGATATTGTCCTGGCTGACGATAATTTTAACACTATTGTGGAGGCTATCAAGGAGGGAAGATGCATCTACAACAATATGAAGGCCTTTATCCGCTATCTCATCAGCAGCAACATTGGGGAAGTGGCTTCCATTTTCATCACCGCCCTGCTGGGCATCCCTGACAGCCTCGCACCAGTGCAGCTCCTCTGGGTCAACTTGGTCACCGACGGGTTGCCCGCCACGGCTCTGGGTGAGTCCTCGCGCGGCGCCAGAAGGCCGGGTGTGACGCTCACCATTTTGTCCATCTTCACCTGCCTGCGCGATCATCATTTTTCGTTTACTCATCCATGTACATCTTCCCCTGCTCACGTTGCCATATTCACGCCGCGTTACCTTGCCTTACTGACGCCGCCCTTCTCACGCCGCCCTCCTCACTCGCTCTTTTCGCCTCCCCTTCCTCCTCAGGCTTCAACCCGCCCGAACACGACGTCATGAAGTGCAAGCCCAGACACAAAAACGACAATTTGATAAACGGCCTGACTCTCCTCAGGTACATCGTCATAGGAACCTACGTGGGAGTCGCTACAGTCTCCATCTTCGTCTACTGGTACCTCTTTTACCCGGACTCGGACGGCCATACACTAGTCAACTTTTACCAGCTGTCTCACTACAACCAGTGCAAGGCCTGGGGCGACTTCCGCGTCAGGAGGGTCTACGGCATGTCGGAGGACCCCTGTTCGTACTTCTCCACGGGGAAGGTCAAGGTAGGCCTCGTCATTAGCGGCGTTTTGCCAGATTAGCTGCGTTCACGCCGTTGTCCCCTTCAACCTGCGAATGGCCCCGCGAATCACCCTATGAATTACCCTATGAATCATCCCCCTAACCACCTCTCCCCCACTTCAGGCAAGCACCCTCTCCCTCTCAGTCCTCGTCGTCATCGAGATGTTTAACGCCCTCAACGCGCTCAGCGAGTACAACTCTCTGTTTCGGATCCCCCCCTGGAGAAACATGTACCTAGTGCTGGCTACTATCGGGTCTCTGCTCCTCCACTTCATGATTTTGTACATTCCCCCCCTTGCTAAAATTTTCGGCGTCGTCGCGCTGACGCCATACGATTGGTTCCTCGTCTTCATCTGGTCCTTCCCCGTCATTATCATTGACGAAGTTATTAAGTTCTACGCTAAGAGGCAGCTGAACAGGGGGATGCTGTCGAAGCAGAAGCTCGAGTGAGGCTTGGCGAAGCAGCACGAGGGCAGTCTGCGTGGCGCAGTCTGGGCCATTCGTCAGTGGGTACTCCCCATTCGTCAGTGGGCACCCATCGTAAAAGCATTCCAACATTGCCAACTCACCAAACTTAACTTCCTTTTTAATTTTTTAATGTGATGATTATTTTTACAATTAAAACTTTGTTGAGTTGCTTTTTTTTCTATTTTTCCTTTTTTCACACCATTTTGGGATCCCATATCACGTGGCGTTTATTTTTGCTCTTCCGCAGAAAGACGCATTTTAATTAACGCCATTATCACTCCCCTTTGAACCTTCCCAATGTTCAATGAGTACCACCCCATAACTACAAATTTTTGCACCAGTGTCTCTCGCCCATCAGGGAGAAGTTATTATGTCCAGTTTACACAGGTGGTCGGAGGAATACTGTCCTCTTGTTCTTTTTTTTCCTTCTTTCATATATAGGATTAGTTCATCTGTCATGGAAATAAGAGGAGTTAACCTGGTGAATTATGAAGCTAATGGGGCGTCATACAAGAGACGCCTACCCGAAAAGGCAACAAGAAGAGGACAGAATAGTACCAGTCGTACACATTTTTAACCTGAGGGAAAACATAATTACCATTATATCCAGATTCAAATGAGAAGATTATTCCTTTGGCATAAAAATGTACGTTTTAAAACTGCATCATTGTTCATGATGTTCCTTATCCATACATATATAAAAGGAGTAATATATTATCAAATTTGAACTGCTGTTATAATGAAAGTTTTATATGAAGTTTTGACTTCAACTGCATGCTGCATACGATTGAAACGGCTGCTACTTTGTTTAAGTCTGTTCATGCCCTTTTGTGGAAATTCCTATGAGTGTAATGGAATACAGATATGCAGATGCTTTTGGAGAACCGTGAAATGCTGGTGTCTGGTGCTTAATTGTTTATATATCTCTCTTTACGTTACCCTATTTTGGTGAATGTGTTCTTATGTCCCATCATTTTTGTGAGTGTGTTTTCTCATGTTTCGACATTTACACCAGTATCCTTCCGCATGTTGCATCCTTCTTGTGTATGCGTCTCCATCATCCTTCTTACTTATGACTATGTATGCCCATGTTGTATTGTCTCTGTCTGGGCGCCCTGTATATCTCTACATTTTTATGAGAATGTTTCCATGTTTGTACATCCGTATGAGAGCGTTTTGTCATGTTTTTGGATTTTTACGATTCTTTATTTTCATGTCTGGACTTCCGTATGCGTATATATCCTGATGTTGCATCCTCAGTCTGTATGATTTTTCATATAGCATCCTCCTGGTATATTCGTTTTGATTCTTCATCTTTTTGGTGTATGTGTGTTCATGTCGCATCATTTTTGTGAGTGTGTTTTTATATACGCCCTGTTACTGAATAGTAAAGACACATAACCATACGAATTTTCCGTAATTTTGGAATAATCCTCTTAATCTTTATATAACGCCTAGAAGCCATTTATGAACCTAACGCAGGAGAATACAATCCTTGACCAGATATGCGAACTCTTCCTTTTAAAATGCCTTCTTATTTGAGCACTCTATCATTTTATTATATTTTCCACGGATAATTCTGTAGCAATCCTCATGCAATGAAGTGGAAATTTCTGGTAGCGACTTAAAGATAAGTCCTACTCTGGCAAGTGCACCGTATGAAGAAAGGTATGAATAATATGCTATGATAATATCCCATATCAACCCTTTAAAAATATGAATTTCATTTAAACACGCCCTTGTATAAGACATATTAATCAACATAATTGTGGACGCCCATGTTTGGACTTAGTGTAATAACTAACAATAGAATTTGAAATTTCTCTATGCGTTGGTGTCACTGCCGTTAGAATTAAATTACAATCTTATTTTCTGTTTTCTATCAGGCGCGACGGAGGATGAATAACGTCTCTAGGATATACTTGAGGATTAATCAAAGAATTATGCCATAAAGATCAGGAAGAATTTACAGGATTCTCTTTTGAGAGAAGTAGAGATCAGAATGAGAAAGAGTTTCAAATTATTTGGGAATTTTCTCCTAGTTTACGGTATAAAAACTCTATTTAGATTTCCCTTATGTAAACTTAAGACAACAGCAGAATAGGAAACCTTCTAGGTATCTAGCTACTTCTGCTCAGTCATAGTATAAAAGAGTTGTTCCCAGAATAAAGTCGGAATAATTGCAAGAAAGTAATCAAACAGATTTACTTTAGTTATATGAAATTATGCAATAGATTCTAGTTCACCCAATGTACTGTAATTAGAATTAGTTTGGATGTCGTGTTTCTCTTTGGAAAGTGAAAGATGATACATGTCTAATTTGAAGAAGTATGAAGGTGCTCACATAATTCTGCTAAAATGAAACGCTTTTACCCCTAGTGTGAAATTGTAGTCCCACTCCAATTGAGGAAAATAGAGAAACATATGCGGAATGAGGATGAAGTCTATCCCTTCCTACACTGATTATCACATGTAAATATGAGTATAAATTAATAGATTTCGTAAGGAAGTTTTTAATGGGAATAGCATATTTATAAAAAAAATAATAATTTTCAATTCTTTGATAATGATATATCATAAAAAGATATAGATCAGTAGAAAATGGACTTCATAACTATGTAGCGAATACATGAATTGATTACGAACCATATTTAAGAGCTTCAACGCTATATCTGGTACATGTACTTGAGGTAACTATTAACAGGAACTATTAAGCCTTATGACGCTTTTTTCGCTTTTCTTAAATTATAGAGGGTTGAGAGTGTGTACATATGAAGAAAACGTGTAGCACTTCGTACAGGCAATAGTGATCGTGTAAGAAGCGGAATTTCCCTGGGAAGATCGTAACAATAGTATGAATAATGAGAAGTATATGGCACAATGAAAGAGAAGAACTCTCTATGGTATTGTTGCCATAGCCTTTCCTGTGTAATGTATTTACAGAGGCTAACCGAACCGTACTGTGGGACCGAAGAAGTAACCTAGGCTTCCTTTATGGAATATAATGATCCGTTCTCAAGCTTGTCGCATTCTATATGCAGTAGGATCATGTGTCATTGGAATAACCTTTGGAAGATTTATTATTATTTCTGATGAGTGATTTGAATTTAAATTGCTCATGAATGTGGACAGTCATTAGGTATCTTTTCCATATACGTATCTCTGAAATTGTTATATTTCCAGTTGGACTCTATTAATGGGACGTGTGGAGCCTGGATCCATAGTGAAATTTTAGTTATCTACCGACTTTTTTATAATTATTTTAGTCTGAATGAATATTTCATTCCGAATTATCGTATTTCTATAAACCATAGAATGGACAATAAATACTATTGCATGGGCTTCTTGTCCGGAGAATCCCTATTTTGAAGAGAATTGCGGCGACATGAAATTTTCTCCATTTCATATACGCAATTCATGATAATAGCTGAATAAAGGTGAGTAGGCATCGAAATGGTCGTTGACTCATAAAACATCAATCAGTTTCTCGATGAGTTATTCAGACGTCTATTCGTTTATTCTTTCTGCAGATGTTGTATAATACTTGTCCAGGGCATCCATTATCTCTCCGCCTATAATGACATATTTCTGTGTATAGTATTTGGAAGCACTGTGCCTCTTGAGTACTGTTCCGATTATTGTAAAGAACATGTCATTCGTATTCATCTTGGAGTCGCATATATCTGAGGGGATATATGAATAAAGTCGGAAGTGCATATTTAATTCTATCAGTGAATGTATTTCTCAATTCCGTTGATATTAGCTATGTTGCAGAATGGACATACGAAGTATAGTACACACGAGAAGTTGTCGATAATACTCCTTATGGCTAGGTTCCTAGTCGTATTGTCCAATATACGGAGACTGGATAGTTTTGGGATTTGCATCGAATATAAGCTAGATTCTGCTGTTGTGTGATACGCGATTGTGGCGCATGATCTTTCCAGACTGTTAAAACAAGAATTAGGTGTACCATAAAGAATCTCATTCGCTAGCCATATGTAATATGAATTCTCTGTTATCTTTATATTTTCTGAAATGTAGTTTGTACTGCTCCCTTCCTTTGGGGGAGAGGGTCCTTTGGTCATTGTGAACATCCAAGTACAAAGTAGAAATTGGTAAAGTAGACAATGTACAAAGCAAAGTTCGTTACGATAAGTGATGATTCGTCTGGCAATCGTGCAAAATGAATAAATATTTGCCGAAAACTCTTGATAGCAATATGTCACAATTAGAATGAATCATTTGAAAAATGTGCTTAGCGTGCTTTCTTTGCAGTGGGGCGGCTGATATATGTAAGATTTACGTATAAATATCTAGCATATATATCTCAATAGGTGGTTTCGACGAGTGAGGCATCGGAGGAATTATTACGGTTTTTTCTTTTTTATCCTCTTTTTGATACATTTTGCAATATTAGCCACATCCTTCATTAATGTGTATTCATTGCGGCGTGAAACTATGATGGCGGAGTGGAAACACAAGTAAGATGCCATGTTTTTCCAGAATACATGATTCTCTCAAGTCAGAAACGAACTGTGGAAGATATTTCTGTTAATTATTCAATTAATAATTTACTCAGGAAATGAGTAGTTATCTCTTATTATGATGGGGGACTCACTCGTCTTAATCTGATATCTTCTGAGAGAACCATACCCCCCTGAGTATTGAGTTTTAAAATGAGGTGTTGATCCCATGCCAATCCTAATGCAATCGTTGAATCTTTTGCTACATGAATTTAATATTAATTATGAGGGACGTTAATTCTGAATAAAAGGATTAACAGAATCGAATTAAGTATAAGTGTGAATAATAAGAGTTAACCCTTCTTCGGCGTACAATAGGATGATGAGAAGACAGAATATTGCAATAATTATATTTAAGGATTCCTCTTGATCGGTTACACGAGCCGTTCATTACTGGGAATATGCTAACGCGGCTTGATTAATTTCGTCGAGAGGATTACCTATTATGGGCAAAATTTTGCACAGTAAGGTACAGGAAAATACCAGTATTACGTTTCTATGTAGAACAACCGGGCCTACAGCAAAATCGATGTATGTGAATCAGGAGGAAACTGAGATGGATAGGTAATAACGAGCATAATGACGCACCAATTGATTGTGATTACCCGCAGATACATATAATACAGGAGGGGACAAAAACAGTGAAGGAATTTTGGGGGAGCTTATAATTTATAACAGCAAATAAATACTAGAGATTAAGAAACAATTCCAGTATTGAATCATGAGGATAAACTGAGAATAAAACATATGTATCAGTATAACCGACTTTTCCATTCTGCATATCATGAATTATAGGAAACTAACAAAGGAAGATAGGGCATTCCTGATTTCGAGGTGTTAAGCGAATCTACATTATGGATATGAACTGAGTATGCATCGATTCCGAGAGGCATACGAAGGATGTTAGCGGCAAAGATACAGACAATTTACATGCCTCTATACATTGCTATCATTCATTGATAACTGGCTATTCACTCCAAACCTCTTTATACCTTACCATGAAACATATATATACCCATGGATATACATAGATGTATATTACTTCCTTTTATCTATGAGATCAGTCCATCTATCATAGAAATAAGAGGTATTAGCCAGGTGTATTATGATTTTCATCTGGAGTCATACAATAGGGGGCTACCCAACAACACAACGAGAAGGAAAGAGAATGGTACGGATGGTACAAATTCTTACGCGGAAAGGAAACATAGTTAGCATTATATGCAGATTCAGATTAGAGGAATTTTCATTTGGCATAAAGATGTGCCCCCTAAAATTACACAATTCTTCATAATGTGCTTTATCTATGCATATATAAAGAGAGTAATCGATTGTTGAATTTGAACTGGCATAATATGAGTTCTAATCTCATATTGAACTTTAATTGTATGATAGATACAACTGAGAGGCAGCTATGGCGCTTAAATGTATTCATCCCTTTTTGTGGAGACTCCAATGAGTGCAGTGGAATGCAAATAAGCAGATCAAATGGGTACAGCGTGAAATTGGAGGCCTCCGTGTTTATGTCGGTTATTTTATAGTTTATTTTTGTGAATGTGTCCTCATGGCCCAACCTTTTTGTGAGTGTCTTTTTTGATGTTTCGATATTTTCACCAGTATCCCCCCGGATTTTGCATTCTTCCTGTGTATGTTTTATCATGTTTCTGCATTCTTATGAGAGTATTTTTCCATGGCGCCTCTCACCTATATAGGCGTCCTCCTGTGCCCCAATGTTACAAGCGTGGCTTCGAGTTAGGTAATTTCGCAAACGTGGTTTAATGTGACCTAATTTTCGCGAACGCACTTCCATGTGGCTTAATTCTTTGTGCAAGACATCCCATGTGGTGTAATTTTCCCCGGTTGTAACCTGATGTGGCTTAACCTTTCCAATATTCTTCCATCTGGATCAAATCTCGGCAAGGTCCTCTCATGTCTTATATATCTGTCGCACGCGCCCTATTTCGTTTTGCTTCATTATATATATTTCTCTATTTACTTTTCTCATGAGGATACACCTCTCTGCAGCATTTCTTTGACGAAATCTTCTTGGAGGGTTTGTTTATGATCACATTTTTTGCACCATCCTTATGAAGATACCACTTCCCCTGGCATTTTTATGAAAATGCGTTTATCTGCTGCATTTCTATCACGATTTTTTTTGTGTCGTTTTTTCATGATGATGCTTTTTTCTCCTGTATCTCTATGATGCTCCTTGTGGGAGTCATTGCGCAATCTGTGTGTCAGGTCACTGTGATGTGTACTGTTGTTCCGCGGCATGGATGCCTTTTCTCTGTGTGGCATCTTTTTAAGGATGCTTATATCTGGAAGGTTATAACAATGCTTCCTTGTGATACATTTTCGCATAGCTATATCCTTCCTGTCGTGTTAATATGAAGATGTTTCTGCGTGTGGCCCCTTTTCCAGGATGATATTTCCTGTTCCATTTTTATGCAGTTTTCTTTTTTTATGTGGCGTCATCGTGAGGTATCTTCCTTGTGGGGTATGTTTCTTCCCAAGATTCATTTTACCCCGTAGTACTTTTAATATATTCTTCTGCTGGTCATTCCTATAGAGTTGGTTTCCCCCGCCGTGTCACTATGAAGATCCCTGTTTGTATTTCATTTTCTTTCTCACGATATTTTTCTCTTCGGATGCCTTGATGAGGCCTCTTCTGCCATGTCAATTATGAGAGTTCCTGGTCCTGTCCCATTTCTCTTACGGAGATTCATCTTACTGCTTCATATCGGTGATATTTTCCTGTTTGATTCTTCTATAAAGATGCTTTTCCTATTTAGGATGTTACCGCGAAGGAATTTGTCTGTGAGGCATTTTTTTTATGAACATACATGTTTTCCGCGTCATTCGGATGATCCTCCCTTCTTGCTGTATTTTGAATATATTGTTCTATGTCATTTGTTTTATATCGATGCTCCCTCCTGCCTGGGCTTCGTGAAGATGTTTTTCTGTGTGTCATTTTTCTTATTATGATGTACCCTTCTTCTCGGCATTTTGAAGATATTCTGTTGGGTGTGATTTTTTCTATGAAGATGCGCTTTTTCCGGGACATGGTAAAGATGCTGTTTCGTTCTTTATTTTTTCTATGAAGATCTTTTCTTTTCCATCTAGCTGCTGGACGTTCTTTTCTTTTGTCTTTTTGAAGATGTTCTCCTGCCGCGACTATTGTGAAAATTTTTCTTGAGGTCACATCATTGTAAAGAAGCCATTGTAGATGCCTCCTCGTTGATATTTTGTACTGTATGTCATGCTTCTTTATTAGAATTTCTTCTTCTGTAATATTCTGATCTACCTATTTCTTCTTCTTTGTATGTGGAATTATTATGAAGATATTTTCCTTCTTCGGCCATTTATGAGGATGGTCACCTATGTGAAGTGTAAATATCAAGACCATACGGATGGGGTAGCAATACCAGACAGGAATAATATACAGATGTGTGAAAGGGCATCTTTATCCCTGATGTATTATTTCTTTAAAAGTGATGATTTTCATAGAGTACTATTAGGTAAATAGCAGTATCACTCCGATAACACTGTTAATGGAATTGCAGAGTTGCGTCAAGGGTAAGGATCTTCTGGAGGGTTATTGTAGCAAGCCTACTGACGTGTGCGTAGTACTCATATGTTCAAAGTACTGACTTGCTTATCGCTTCGTTACATGGAAAGCACAAGCCTGCCTGGGGTATTATTCTTTGCAAAATATTCATGTGCATTTCTAAGGGTGGGGCAGGGCCGCGACGTACGTGCTGTACTGTTATTTGAAGTACATGGATATTCTACAACTTTTCCTGAAACCGTATTGAAATATCTGGATTCTGAATGGTCTACAATCCGAACATCCGCATCGTACTGTTATATGAAGCTGCTAGTACCTCAAATATGTTCATGACCTTTACTGTTATCATTCTAAGCAGTATCATTTTGTGTTATGGGCTCTGCGATAGTGAATATCATTATATTCAAAATAGTATGTTATGGAAGAGTACCTGTTTGCCAGGAATATCGTTCTGTTAAGGGTACTTTTATGTGGATTATACTTCAATTTAAATAACACCCTTTCTTAATAAGTATTTATGCTTCGAAATGACAATATAAAGGAACTACAGACGTATGTATAGTACTCCTATCTGGAGATAGCGGTCGTACTCTCTACACTCCTACCCGTATGGTGGCGAAGTCGAGACAGTGGTATTAAGTGACGTGTTCAAGTCATAGGATATATGTAGCGTAACCTTTTAGCATTTGCGGGGAGCTATAGTATGAAGAGTGCACAACGTCCACTAGTATTCTTATGTGAAGGATACCTTTGCGTCCAGTGTGTTCATGTACGAAGTGCACTGTTAATTGAAGAAAACTACTGTCATGTGGGAAGCGCTGTACACCGAAGAATAAAGTTCTCCTTGGATTATCAGGATGTCAAGTGTTTTGATGTAAGTCTAATGACTTCATTACATCACGTGCGGGATTCTGGAGCTCCTAGGGCCCATCTGTAATACTATTACTTAAAGAGTATTGTTACTCCAGGGGTATTATGATATTAAGAGTACTTTTTTGTCTTGAGTTTTGATGTTCCAGGAGTGAAGTTCTGCTACTGATAGCATCGTCTCTGCCTTTATGTAGCTTTATTAGTGGGACTATGTCTGTAGTACTATTCTTTAGAGAGTATCCGTCTTCAGGGAGTACCGTTATGTTAAAAATACTCTTGTTTGAATAATACATTCATTTGAACTGCACAGTTCTATGCGAGGCATCGATGACTCGAAGTATTATTGTGTGAAGAATACATAGATATAGGCCGTACTCATAGCTGAAAAGTGCTAATATCCCCGCTATATTCTTATTCGGAGCATCAGAAGCTTACGATAGTACTGTCAAGTAATTTATGTTCAAGCAGATAAGACATATGGCATAATGTTTTATTATATGCAGAAAGTTACATCATGGAGGGTATAGCCGTTTCCGTAATAGTTTTATATGAGGGATACTATCGTATCAACCACGTGGACCTGTTCAGTGTTGCCTCATTTGAGGAATATTACGTTTATATACGGAATGGTGTCCCTAGATGAGCATGCCTGTTTTCGAAGTGCCATTATGTGAAGGGTCTGGATTTATGTTTAATGGCCCAATTATATGAAGTACGGGATTGTACAACCTCTAAGAAATGTCGGCAACACCATTATTTCCATAGTACTATGGTGCCAGAAGTACTATGGTGCCAGAAGTACTATGATTTAAACCGTAGTCCTGTGTGTGAAATATTGATAATTCACGAGTGTCATTTAGACAGCAATATTCCGTCGACTGTATGGATATTCCAGAAGAACTATTGCGTGCATAGAACGGATGGGTATGGATTTTCATGGGTGATGATTACGGAAGTTGTCGTAGTAGCGTTATATGAATGTACTAATGGTTGAGCTGTGGGAATATCTGTTGTGCATTGCTTTCTGAATAGAATACCGCCGTAGGCAGTAAGAATAATCTGGAGCAGTAATTTGTGCGTATACTCATATGTGCGTAATAGCGTCATTTAGGAAACACAATGGTGCACAGATTATAGATGTGCATGAAGCACAACTATCTGGAGGGTAAAAATTTCGAAGCCCAGGATTTTGACTTATATTATACGCACAAAACTACTGTGTGGAAACTGTAGCAGTCCCAGAAGTATTATTATATTAAGAGTGGTGCATTACGTGATGCTTCATGACTTTAACAGCACCACTCTTCCAAGTGTAAAGATATCCTTTGATTACGCTTGTGTGAAAATAACTTTTTAACTTCAAGTCTTGATATTCCCAGAATACTATCACATGAATAGTCTGCATGTGTGCAAAGTATTGATATGGAAGAAATAGCATCATGGGGATGAGTACTACTGTGCCCGGAGGACTATGATTTAAATAGTACTAACCTGCAAAAGCTAACATTATTTCTATTTTGTATGTCTCTTTCAAGAATACTATTATATGAATGAAATCATTGGATGAAGTTTGCAGATATACGTGTTGTAGTATTATATAAGAAGAAGAAGTGTGTAAGCCGCTGGAATATATCGCAGGTGTCCATGGTTGTGAAGTATACAGCTATACCAGCGATATCATTTTATGGGGGTTGAGGAATAATACAAGTAATGTAGGAGCAACTAAATGATTTGAACCCTCCAAATCGGCTGGAGCAGATTTATTTGGAGAGCACCAATATACCAGTGTTCATTCAATGTAAAAAGCGTGAGTATATGGAAAGTGCCATTCTGTGAAGTCCCCGAGCATTCTCAATGCACTACTATGTAAAATGTGAGGATGTTCTGGGAAACTATCATCTGACAAGTTCTCTTGTACCTGGAGTGCATTATTTGAGGAGCACTTCTGCGGAAGGAGTAGGGATATTCTGAGGTGTTATTGTATAGGGAACATACCCAGGTGTTGGTAGTACTCATATCTGAAAAATACCGACACGTTTATTGTATTGGTATCAGAAGAAAACAGATACAATTGGAGTACCATTATTTGTAAAATACTGGTGTGTATTTCCATTGCCAATGATGCGCGCAGCTATACATGTATTACTATTATGTAAAAAGTACTTTCGTGCATGTACTAGTTTATGTGAAAGATTCCGAGCTTAGGCTTCCATTATATGAATAACACTGTTCTGTGAAGTGCATGAATATTGAAGTATAACTATTGTCTAGAAAGTACTGATTTCTGTGGATTCTCAATGGTGACGAGTCTAGGAGTCCGCATAGCATTGTTCAAAGAAAGTACTAATAGTGGAGCTATATGGATCACCTGGAGTGCTACTATACAGACGAAAGCATGATGTGTCAAGTGTTTTGCCTTTATGAATAAGAGTATCCTTGGAGTACGATTCTTTGGAGGAGTACGATAATACAAGAAGTACCGTCCTGTTTACAGTAGTGTTCTGTGGATAATACTTCCATTTGAACAGGATATTCGCTGAATTAGTATTCATGACTTGAAGTACTTTTATGAGGACACCATAGAGGTATGTATAGTACTCATATCTAAAGATGCCTGATATGGCTTGTACGATGCCATTTGATGAGTGGCAAAGTTAAGCCCGTATTATTAAGTAAAGAGAGTTGCAGAATTTATGACTTAGATTTGTGCCGTATGAGGAGGGCCAACCGTTACGCAACGTGTGGAAGTTGCAATAATACCTCCGTATAGAGGGTACCTTTGTGTAGGACACATGGATGTGTGAATTGCATTGTTAGTTCAAAAGGACTAATGTTATGTATAGAGTAGTTTGTCCTGATGAGTACAACTGTCCTTGGAATAACATTATTTGAAGGGTTGTCATGTTGGTTTAATGGCTGGATGATATGACTTGGGCGATTCTGTAGATCCCACAGCTGGCCTCGAATTATATTGTCTAAAAAGTAGAGCTATGCCAGGGGTACTATAATGTTAACCGTATTATAGTGTCAAGAATACTGATTTTCGAGGTGTGTCATTATTCGTAGGGTAATATTCTATGAAGTCCATGCATATTTTACAAGGGTAGATGACAAGGAAGTGTTAATGTGTCCTCATTTCCCATAGTGACGAATGCGGAAATTCTCGTAATACTGTTATATGAAGGTATTAATGGATGAGCTATACTGATATCTGCAAAGTACCGTTCTTTTAGGAGCATGGTTGTATAAGGAGTACGAATGGTCTGAGGCGCAGTCTTGTGAATGTACTCATATCTCCCTAGTGTGATGTCTTGGAGTGCACAATTGTGCTAAGACTGTGGATATCCCCAGAGTGCAATTATTGAGGAAGTTGGGGACTTATGACCTACGGTTTAGGCTTCTATTATAGGAAGAGCACTATAGTTCAAAATTCTTACAACACCCTCGAGTGTTATTATATTAAAAGCAGCGTAATATGTGAACCTGTATGATTGGGAGAGTACCGCCCGAGCAAGTTTACATATGTCCATGAAGGAGTATTGTCTAAGAATTACTTATTCGCTCCCACTGGTAACATTCCCAGAGTACTATTATGTGAATAGTGGTCACATTTGCGCAGTATTGATATATTAAGAAGAACGTTATAAGGTGAATACTACTATACCAGGAATACTATGATTTAAAGTGTATGAACATGCATGCCGTATCGTTTTCCTTCTCCGTCGTCCTTGGCAGGGATGGTAATGTATAAATGACACCATTGTAAGAGGTAGACGAATATACTGGGTGTATTATTATAGGAAAGTTATGATGATATAAACAGTACACATGTGTCTAAAGTGTCAATGCTGGTAAAGAATACAGCTGTATAAGAAATATTATTGTATAGGTTTACCGGTTATGCTGTTATTGTAAGGAAGGGAAAATATTTTACAGCTAACAGAGAGCTTATAGCACA
>NW_008481865.1:216499-219081 GCF_000524495.1 Plasmodium inui San Antonio 1
TTAATCACGTGGAATAACTCACAATATTTTTATAAAACGATTTGACTCATTATTAAGGGAGAGATGTCTTGGATTATGCTTTAGATATTGATATAGCATTACACTTAAGACTTATATGAAAACAATTTGACTGCCAAAATAATTGTGTATTTATCCACTCCCTCTTACTTCTCAAAGAAACTTCATAAGTCTACGGGTCTATTAGACTTGTCCAGAGGATAGATTCTTATTTTATTAAAGGAATTTAGGCATCGTATACTTTTATACTTCCTTAAACAGAAAAGGGGTTATGAATATCAGTTAACATTTTACGTTTTTGAGTGCTTAATAATGACACGCTCGTTATATCATCCTCTATAGTTTCATATACGAACAAAAATGAAGTTGTTGTACGACTTATTATACTCCATGAACTTAGCACAGATTCAAGGAATTATCTGTCCTTATTCCTTTGTTTATATGTTAGAAAACATTAAACCCTCAATTTCATATATCTATTTTGTCAGAGTGAAAGATCTGCTGCTCACATTATTCCTTATGTGTCACCCCTAATGTGTTTCTTGGTTCTATGTCTTGGGTGTAGTGTCTAATCCTCATCCTCGGAGAATTTTTCCTTGTATCTTCCCTTCTGCTTTTGTCTTTTCTGTATGTATTAATTATGTACCTTTCCTTTTAGGCATTTCCACTTTGACGGTCATGTTGATATCTCCACTGGTCTTTGGGGTATTTATATGGTCTTACATATATCACTTTTCGTTTCTTAAAGTAGATAATTTTCTCAAATATGTCAGTTGTATTCGTATATACATTCTATTATAGTCATCCGCTCCTATATGGTTGCTCCCCCCCTTTTAAATTAATGATTCTTTAATATCTTATGTGTCTTCTTATTCTTATGCTCATTTTATCCCCTCCCCTTGTTTTATTCTATTATTATTCCTAACTCTTCACGAGAGACACCTTGTTCCTTATATTCCTATTCCTTCTTATAATTTCCTATCCTTTTCTAGAGGATAAAAAGTTTAATCTTTCATTTTACACAATTCTTATACTTTAATAGTACCGAATCGATTTCGAGTCTTCTTAAGAAGAAAATACTACAGATTAAGGCAGGTGGGCAAATCTTCCGTAATCATTTTTTCTTAATAGTACCCGGATAATTATTGAATTTATATTACAATAATATTGAGAAAGAATAATCAGAGTTCACGACATATTATCGTACTTACAAGGCTAATTTGCCTATAAAAAGTTCTTCCTACATATAAGCAACTTTGGTATGTTGAAACCCCTTTTAGCCATAGTATCCCTCAGTTTCTTATACAGCATGAATAGCCCTAGTATCGGTATATGAGTATTCCTCCAATGGAATTATCTTAGAAGCCAGTGTATTGGGGATATGGCAGCATTTTTAGAACTTCCTTCCTCCTCAAAGAATTCGACTTTCTAAACCTTCGTATTATCTTAAACAATTTTCCTCCTCACACAGCACTGTTCTACATAGAATATTACCCTTGACAGAAGCTTCTCCTCTAAACAGCTGTTGTAAGGCTAATTCTTACATTTAATACAAATATACCGCAGGCATCTCGCATTTTCTATATATGTGTAACGCTTAGTGATTGGAACCCCTCCAAGAATACCGCTGCATCCACTCTATTATCTCTTACTAAATATCTCTTTTTAAATTATGGTGCCTCCTGCTTTAAATCTTGACAACCCCACAATAGGGACTCTCGGGATTCTCCTACTGTTTATGCAATGATACTCTAGAGAAATATTCCCCTCTCACATACTTAAGAATGGTCGCGAAGAATGTATTCCTTATATATTAGTTCTCCAAGGAAGTGTATATCCTCCGCTTCATTCTATTCTTCATATAATAGCACCCGTTCGCCTAACTTTTCCATATAGACGTATTCCAGTCATAGTCATAGAACCCGCACGATTATGTTCCTGATATCATGGTTCCTCATCGAGATGTGTTATCTTCAGCCAATAATAGTCTACAAATAAAAAAACTGTAAAATATGCACCTGGTGCAGAATAATATTCAGGAGACATGTATACAGTACAAAAAATAATACTGGAGGTATAGATGCATGGTTCATATAATAGGGCTGTATGCTAAGCGTACATTCTACAGGCCCGTAGTCCTGGGGGGAGCGATATTTTTTAAATAATACTACACATAAATCCTTATTCCTCAATTGGTCCCGTTCTCCAATTAGTTGTAGCTAGTACGCTATGTTATGAGGCCTTCACATAAAAGCATTCCTGCGACACTGTACATTACAAACAACATTTCCGCTAGAATCCTTGCATTGTCCATATGCATGTATTTCTGTCTCTATTGTATTACTCCGGCAATAATACATTCGACACAGCTACACCGCTTGCAGCTGGGCGTAATTAATGTCTTGCTGTTTTCTTCAGAATGTAGGCCTCAATTTTTCACATAATACTATTTCATAGAGATCTATGCTCATCAATGACTGGTGTCGCCCAAAGAATAGGAACCGAAAGTTGGAACACATAGCCCGCAATTCACACACTTTTGCATTCTCGATGGGCATATTGTA
>NW_008481866.1:0-16656 GCF_000524495.1 Plasmodium inui San Antonio 1
TAGCCTTATTTTAAAAATTGTTTTATATTATTTTAATTCACAATATATATTAATTACTCATATTTAATTTTTACGTACTGCAAATTATTTTTAGGACGATATTTTTTCTGTTTGTATTTTATATTTCATTTGGTCTCCTTTTTTTATATATATACTATGACAGATATGACTGAATGTTACTTATTATTATTTTCATGATAGTATACTTTTTTTTGTGTATGAAGATACTTTTTATTAACGATAAAGATTTGTGTTAATGTTTATATTTGATACTCTTTAGACATTGTAATTTGTTAGGTACACGAGTGTTTTTATGTATTTTCCAAAACCAAGTACGATGAATGATAATTTACAGCCTTACACATTAAAGAAACAATAAAGACATTTTTTAAAATTATATTTTTTGAATATGTTTAAACAGTATATATAAGCAATTCAAGGATGATGATTAAAAATTTCGGTGTATACGTAAAAGAAATTAATCCAAAAATGCATTAAAACGAAGTAATAATTTTAGCGATATAAAGATCATATATGTGATGAACTGTCAAAGGTTAAATGGTAAAATAAAATATCTTTTTTTATGCTGTACATTTTATGATGTTCTTTAACGAATAACAACTTTTTTTTCCTATTTCACGAAGTTCAATACTTTAACGATTATAACATTTATAAAATGACATTTCTACATGTATTAAATAGTGATAGAATTATTGAAGGCGCTAAAAATATAATAGAAAAGTTAAATAGATAATAACTGACAAAACCAATGGATAAACATGTGCGACGAAAAAGGTGTACAAGGAAAATAATCTAATGACCTTTTTTTTTTGGTTAAACTAATGCATTTATACATTTTATTCAATTCTAATTACAGAAAGAAAGGTTTCTATTGCGCTTTCGTAAATTTAATACTTATTTAGATAATGTATCTTTGTATTTTGTAAATAGACAGTGGTAATTTTTACTTTCTTTGTCCAATTGCCTCAGAAGTTAGCTTATTTCCATTGACGAATTCTGAGCTAATGCAGCATTAAAAAAGACGCGTTTTTTTATTGCAAATACTTATTGTGGAAGAATGTCCACAGCAAATAGAAATATTTTTCGTACGCAAGAAGTGTACGTAAAACAATAACTGAAGCTATTTTTTACTAATTAAAATATGACCAATTCACAGAAATTGAACCATCTAAATTGTATAGCTTTATTTTTTACTAACGGATTTAAGTTAATAGACAAAACAAAAAAGGGCTATTTGGTTATTAAAAACCTAGGTTTTAGGCCAGACTCGTGGCTGCACTCGTCTATCAAAAATATAACGACTATAATGTTAAATAATAGTATTCATTTTGTCCTTTCTTTTGACTCTTAAAAGTTTAATACAAATTTTCAAACAGCAAGAATAACAAAACGTAAAGAATATTTATGTAGACATACAAACGTTCACTATACATTTTTAATTAATGAACTGAAATGTACTTTGTAACACGTTGCCCATGTATAAATCACTAAATAATAGAAAAGGAAGTGTACATATCCTAATGTATAAAACTAGTTCGTTATAATGTACATCTTCATTTTCACATTGTGTAAGATCCCGTTATATTCTTGTGGAAAGAGAAGAATAAGGTTTTCTTCTCTCACATAATTCTATTAAAAATGCATAAATTTGTACCTCTTCATAACAAATTAGTTGAAACTTTTGCTTTTTAGAAATATCAGTACATTTTGAATAATTTACTGTAGGTCTATTTTTATGACAATGTGCTTACACAACAATATTAATGATTACGTGTAAGGATAAGTTATCTCTCTATTGAATCCTCCTAAAAATTAACAATGATTTTTTAGAGTTCTTATTCTTATTTTCAATTTCTGCTACGTAAATGTGTGAAATTTTTTTTGTTTTTCTATTTGATGATAATGTTTTAACTTTGTACCACCTGTTCCCGTGGATTAAGCAACGTGTTCCCTTTTCCATGTAGAACTGTGCAATGCAGAACCTGTATTATTGTCACTGCGTAATATGCATTCTTTAGTTTTGCCCGATTTAAATGGTTGATCGTCATTCTTATCACTGTTTATATTTTCTTTTGTATAATTCATCGTTTTATCATATTCTGTCTTTAAATAATTTCTTAATAAATAGTTAATTTCTCTTGTTTTTCTCAACAAATTTAGAATGTCATCAGAATTCTCAGGGGAAACGTTCTTCATTCGTATAGTGAAATTTCTAACTTTCCGTCTTTTTTTAGAACCTATATTATTCTCAGTTCTTGTAGTCCCTAATTTTACATAATTACTTTTTCTTAATCTGTTCTTATGTCCAAAGTTACTTTTCTTTCTTCTAGGCCTATTTACATTATCATTTCGATTGTTTGTCCTTTCATAATGCTTCAGAAATGAATCATTCAGTAAATGTATTTCTTTATTAGTCGATACCTTCGGTGTTTTCTCTTCTTTTTCAGATCTGTAACTTGCAGCAATTTTGTGATTTTTATAAGACGAGGTTCCTATTCTAAGCGTATTTTTCATGGGGGGCTTCTTTTTTTTTTCTCTCTTTTCATTTTTTATATCTTCCAGGTTATCAACTTTTAGCTTTTCACTTTTTTCTTTCACTTTATGCGTATTCTTTTGGAAACATTTCTGTTCTACGGATTGCATGAGGGATGAAATATCTTTCACATTCTTAAAAAAGAAATTTATATTTTCGGCCGTCCCAAAGTGTTCTACAAGAATTAGAGTATTCCTCCGAAGACAGCGAATTTTTTTTTTTAATTCTTGAAAGAATTCGTTATAATAATCAATTTTCTTTAGTAATTCTTCATTTTCGGCGTAAATTTCTATTGCCTTACTTTTTTCCTTTTTCATATCTAAGTAATACTTATTTTTATAAATTTGTTCCAGTTGAAAGTTGTCTTTCTGAGCATTTTCTATGTTACTTAATTTTTTTTCAAATTCGTTAGTTAGCACAATTATGTGTTTTTTCAGCTTAGTTATTACTTCATCTTTGTTTTCAAGGAGACTTTCCCTTTTAGTCTGAGCTAACTGTTTAGGTTTCGTCAATTCATTATTTTTGCGATTATTTCCTGGGTGTTTTTTCCTGCTTCCGCTGTCTCCTACGTGTTCACTGTGGTTAGCAAAATTGGATTTAGAATTTACTTTGTTTCCTAGGGAAAGTTTAAACAGTCCTTTGTTTTTAACTTCGAAACTGTCCGTAATGTGCTTCTTGAAATTAAATTCGAATTCTGAGCTGAAATCTGATTCGTTATTTGCATCATATTCAACTTTTGCGGATTCTGTTGTTGAGTCTACATTTTTTTTTTCATTTAGCAAAATTTCGCTAGTTCTACTTTTGTCATTCCCCTTCATTGTATTGGTAGAAAAAATACACACAACTGTAGCTATCGGTGCGATGGAGTAATCTTAAATTAGCATAAAGCGTGCAGGAAATAGGTTTTCCTTTTTCCTCTGTATGAAAGTGTACATTTATAAGCTTGAAATGGAAATGTCAAAGCCCTTTTGGACATAAGTTTTACTTGTACTAATTAAAAGAAAGACAACAATTGGGCAAGATGTGCGCCCTTCAACGTTTCGTTTTTTGGTTAAAATTTAATTCACATAGGTGTTTATTCTTTAAGCCAAATTGTAGAAATGCATGTGTGATTAAATTATCGAGCAGTTTAGATGATTTACGGGTAGACGCATAGTATCACAAGTGCCTCCTCGGTAGAAGAATGTATATATACACAGGGGGTAACATGACAAAATGCATATCTCTTGTGTGTCCCGCCTTTTTATACTTGCAGCATACACCGCAGTGGAACAAAAAAAAAATTATAGTTTTAAATCACCTTTGTGGGCATTTAAAAACAAAAGGATGGTTCATCATTAAAATTGTCCGCGCACCTTTTGGAAATGTCGAAGGGAGTGCCAATAAAAATACGTGTAAATATTTACCCTCTGTAGTGCTGTATTAGCCATAATGTCAATTAAAAAAACAAATTATCTAAGTTGCTAACATATATTTGCTGCAGTTACGTATTAAATGGATAATCAGAAGCTTAAGAAAATTCCCCTTTCATAACAACAGAAATAAATGAAAAAATAAAGACTATGCAAACGTACTTTTACACATTTTCACCATTGTTCCTTATTTTGTGGAATGAGAGAACTATTCTGACATTCCTTTTTTGAAATGCAAAATGTGTGTTCTTAAGACAGTCCCAAAAGAGCGTTTGTAGTGTGATTGTGAATTTGGTAGGACAAGTTGATTTTTTTTTTTTTTTTTCCTTCACCAAAAATATAAACGTGTAATGGTTAAAAAGGGGAATGTACATGCACATGCATCTTGTAGGTAATTTTTTTTCGCATTTTTAAGGGAAAAAAAAGGGAAATAATGTTTTGTAAAAATCAACTATTTCTTGTTTCGAACTTTATCCCTTTTGTTGCATTAAAGCGGGGTTTGTCGTCTACATGTGTACCGAAGCGTTTTACGCATTTTCATCCATATTTTACGAATAACATTTTGAAAAAGGGGAAAACTTTTCATAAAAGTTAGTGGTCTTTCCCAATTTTTAAATAATATGGCAGAAATGGAAAAAGACGTGAAAATGTACAGTACATGGGGGAACTGCAAAAAGCGCTGTGTGTATGAAAATCCCCCCTCCAAGGACGTCTTACGCCTCATTTTGTTGTACACTAATTCTGCGATTTAATATACACACGTATGTTCAAAAATTTAGCGTTCTCTCATTTAATTAAAATTTCTGGTTTAGTCACTTCCCGTGGTGTGTGCAGGAATGGGTTTAAAAAAAAAAAAAATATGAACTGTTCATAATTTTTTACATTAACGAAAATAAGCCTACGTTTTTGCTTCATTAAGAAAAACGTTATGTGTAGGAATTAAAAAAAAATAAAACAAGTAACAAATTAATTTAGAAAGAAATGGGGGAAAAGGGAAAAAAAAATTCTTATGCCGATTATGCCAAACGTGTTTAATAAATGATAATGCCGCTATAGACAGGGTTACGTGCGTACATTGTTACCTAGAAAGAAGTTCACTTCACTTTTTGGCAGATACATAAAAGATGTCGCATTCTGCGAAAATCTTTAAAAAGAGAAGCGGAAAAATAAAATTACGCGTTTTTTTTCCAACACATTTGATGTTAAATCATCTTGACTTTTGATTTGGTTTAAAAAGGTGTGCACATTCCATTCGACATGTATTTTGAAGATATAAATATGGAATTCTTTCACCAGTCAGACAAAAAAAATGACGTTACACTTATTTGGCTTCTGCTTATTCGAATGTGATAGCCCTTCGTCCAAGGGACATAGATGTCCTTTACATTCCATGGCGGTATTTTAACTCAACGTCCTTTTTACATTTAAGGACTACTTAACGTGGTAATGCTGTCTACATCTTCATTTAAAAAAAACATATACCTTGCGCTTTTTCGTCAGGAACCCTTTGCAGTCACGCTCTATTTTAAACTTCCATCCTTTTTTCGAAAAATTCAGTCTTTCGTGAAAGACAAATGATCCTATTGTTCCTTATGTGGCTTTCTTTTTTGCGCTCATTAAAGAATAATTCCATTTTTTGACACATTTTTAATTTCCTTAATTTCGGATATGTAGTATGTAAGCATATTTTTAATCATATACTGCAACGTTATTTCACTTTGCGAACATGTCACGCAGGCGCCCTCCAGTTGTACGTAAACTATGCCTGCGGGAATGGAACATTTTTGAGGAGTAAAGGTGCGCACATGTAAATGCGTAATGATGAATAAAGCGTACTAAAGCGTACGTCTACTTCTTTAGTAGTGGGGCATCCGCGCGGTGCACACATATACATATGCACATCTGTCCGCTTGCCCCTTGAGCGGATGGGCACACTTGCGGGCGTCGTTGCTGTACCATCATCTATGTCGAAACAAATGAATTTGATATCTCCTCCATCATTCACGATCACTGGGCGAACCCTTTTCTCTATGAGGAGTTTTATGCTACTTATAATTTCCATGAGATCTTCATTTTGTTCATATTTTTTTTCATTCTTAATTTTTTGCAATATGGAAAGGATATTTTCCCCACTGGATGAAGAGTCGTCAGAATTTTTTTGAAACACGTCGATGAAATTATTTATTTCGTTTACGTAATTCACGTAATCTGCATTTTTTGATGTCGAAAAAAGTATGCGATTTGAGGTCTTCGTTGCAAGACATTTATTTAAAGAGTCAACATAATTTAAGAAATGCACATTCATTTTACTGCAAAGGTTAACGGTTATTTTGCTTTTCAGACATAATCGTCTACACGGTGATATGTTTTTGAAATGCATCATTTTCGGTTGGGCACAATTCAGGGGTACTTTGTGTGTGTGTAAAAATGTCTCTCGGCATGTGTGAACGGAAGCAGTTTTTTTTTTTTTTTTACTCAATTTGAAATGCGCGAAATGTTGCCTTAAAATAATTGGCTGTTTTTTCCTAGCGGCGTGATTTTTAAAATGCTTATTTAAATGCCACAGTTGATGTCATTTGACGGGCAATTCGTCACAAAGCAGGAGAGCCTTTCGCATGTACAGATAGGCATGTACATATGTGCACAAGTTCAAACACGTGTTCATTTTTTGGCACTGCATTTTTTTGCTCTCACGTAAATATATTCATGCGACAGGCTCGTAAATACATACATAGACGTCCGCCTCAAAGGAGTCGCGATGTTTCCCTATGAACCCAGCCAAATTGATCTTCCGCCATCCGAATGGGCGAAGCTGATTAAAGCAAGGTTGTACGAACTGAAAAAGGAATGTGGCGCCAGCAGAAAGGTACGGCTTAAAAGTTTTCAAAAGGTGCAGAGAAAGCCCACTCGGCTTATGCGCATATAAGCATATGTATGTATGAGGATCAGGAGTGTCATCAAATCTTCGCATGGATGGGGGATGAACAGAAATTACTGATAAACTACGTAAACCCTTCAAACGGGGAATAAAAAGGGGGGATAATTTAAATGTGCGCTCTTATGTATGCCTTTTTTTGTGAGCACATGTCGTAATTTTGAAAAAATAAACAAAGTTGTATGTTTTTTTTTTTTTTTTTTTTTTTTTTTAAATTGGCTTGTTTGGCTGTTTGCGCAGTGCTTTCCAAGTGACACACACCTAAGGGAGAACAATTGCGTGCTGTTATCGCTTTCCCTTAATTGAACGATTTGGAAGCTTACATTTCCTGTGCGCTGCGCATCTTTGCAACGGCGCACCTTTTCTCTTCTTTGTTTCTATATTAACTCTCATTTGACTTAATTTTACAATTTGTACACCTGTGTAACAACGCAGATGCATTCTTGCGACAGCAGGAGGGGCAGCGGAGGGGACAAGAGAATGGGGGGCTACTGTGAACGGGGTACAGCTGCGTTCTTCTGAGTTCGCGCGTGGGGGCCCACACCCGTGTGTAGATGTATATATGGATACGTATATATATATTTTTGCGTATGCATGCACATGCTCACGCCCCGCCTATCAGCAAACCACTGGCAACAATTCTGTTTTCCTCAGCGAGAATAAAGCGAGAAAGGGGCGAGATGCTGCACGAAAGGAGGTCGTAGACGCTGAAAAAGGGGTTGTCCTGCGAGATGTAGTAGTTTAATTCAGGCCTGAAGTGCTGCATGCACATGAATGAGTTATCATTAAGGAGGAGCTCAATGACGCCAATATCATCACTGCGTAAGCATTTTCTATTATCCACTTTTTCGTAAAACACGTTCACATTTTTTACATAATTTTTTAAATCAATAATTTGTGCTACATCATTTGCGTTACATTCGACGTGTAATTTGGCATCCGCCTCTGCCTTGTCATAACTTAAGGAACTGCTTTTATTTTTATACACATAGAGAATATTTTGAATGGTTACGCTATGCGAAAAGTTTAGGGAATAGAGAAGATAGACTCGTCCTATGATCAGTGGGATTTTAACTTGGTTCACTTTTATTAATACTTTGACCTTGTTACATGCAAAGGTGGTGTTTTTTGCCCCACAGGGTGCGTTCTTTATTTCCAAATTGGTTGCTGCCTTTTTTATTTCCAAATTGGTTGCTGCCTTTTTTATGTCCGAATTGGTCGCTGCGTTATTTACCAAAACTGATCCGTTCTTTATCTTGTTATCGTCCACTTTGAAGAAGACGTTTTCTACGATGTCGTTCGTTATATGTGCATTTTTGCTGATCGGGCACGATGCTATTATCTTGGGTAAAATGCTTATAAAAGATTCGAACGCGTCTTGGCCAGCGTGGGCACTGCAAAAAAGGGTATCAGTATCGCTACCATTTCCCCCAGGGGCACCACTTTTTTGGGGGGCCTCTTCTTCTTCTAAGACCTTCCTTAAGAAAGGAAGATTCTTTGCATTGACTAGGTAGTCACAGAGGTCATCTACGTTGACGTATTTACAGAAAGGGGCGCCTTTCTCAATTTTCTTCACCGTAATTTTTTCCCCAACGGGCAATAAGACGTAGTTATTTTTATTTTTTAGGAACCCATGCAATACTTTAATATTCGCACTGATCATATTATTTGATTCGGTGAAGTCTTGGACAACCCCCACAAAGGTGTCTTCTTCGTCTGGACATTTCTTCATCGAATTTGTTATGTCTCCCTTCCCATCTTGGAAAAAGTTGCAAAAAATGTTATTCGAAAAGAGGTTATTGTTGCTGACAAAATTGTAGTAAGATGTGAGAGCCGTTCTTTGATCGCTCAGAACCTCCGCACACACTTTTAGCCGAAATAAATCTTTCCTTAAATTCATGTACTTAATTTGATCGTATAGGCTAAAGGTGCTATTCAGCAATGGCCTCTTCTTCTCCTCTCCCGCCTCAAATTTAACGACATTCAAATTCTTGTACGCAGAAAGTGGAATGAACGTTACATTGGGTGCAAATGGTGCATGCCTTTCCGTGGTAGCAGAACCGCCTTCTTGCGAGCGTCCACCCCTCACGTAGAAGTTATTACTAAGAAGAAAATTATAAATGCTGTCACTTTTGGCGGACTGAAAAAAAGACTCTATCGTTTTACATATATCTTGGAACACCTCTGGGTCATAATCGAAGAGGTCTAACTTATTTACCGCTACAATGACGTTCGAAATTCCTACTGCTTCTAATATAGAGACGTTTCTATACGTCTCATCATTTTTTTTGCTGTAAATGTTCTTTGCATCGACAACTAGGATGGCAGAGTCTGCAAAGAAGCTCCACGTGTGCAAATTTGTCACCAGTTCGTTATGTCCCGGGGTGTCAAAAATGTTTACTTTCCTTAAAAAGAGCACATCACTGTGGACGACTCTGTTTTTGTAAAAATCGGTGAATATGGTTCTGTCCGTGTGAGGACAATGCAGGACGTTGTTACCGTCTGCGGCTTCTTGGCTTCTGTTATGGGGGATACCCCATTTTGTGTTTCCCTCCTGAGTGTTCACCACACGATTGTAGGCTTGTAGTAACTCCTCCTTCGTGTAATATACATAGAATTCTTTCTTTTTGTTAAAAAGAGTTATGTTTCTCTCCCTTTCGTCGTCCTCCTCGTCTAATATGAAGGTATATTTGGAACTTTCCCTGACGTGTTCATATTTTTTCACCGTTTGCTCGGTTACGTAGTTTAAGTTGTACAACAGTGCCCCTATGAGGGTGGACTTGCCTGCGTCGATGTGCCCCAACACCAGGATGTTCAGCGTGCTCAGCATGATGTACCTGCTGTCTTGGCTTTCCGCTTGGCTTTCCGCTTGGCTGTCCGCTTGGTTGTCCCCTTGGATCTCATTCTGGAGGGCCTTCGAAGGGGTGTGATCTTGGTTCTCCATTTGAGTGGCCTCGCCCTTTCGGTTTGGCTTCTTCCCCTTGGGGGGTTCACCCTGCTGCTTTGGCTTCTTCCCCTTGATGGGTTCATCCTTCCGCTGTGGCTTCTTACCAGGTGCCTTCCCTTTGGTGTTATCTTTGCCCTTCGTCTTCGGGATGTCCATCCTTTCTTTGCAATCAAACTCGGAGTAATGTTCCTCATCGTAATTGTCGTAATCTACTAGGTCTTCCTCGTAATCATCATAGAGAAGGTTTCTCCCCCACTTTTTGTTGCTCATTTTGTTGCTTTAGGCGATCTGGGGGTGCACATGTGGGAGTTTACGCACTCTTCTAGCAACCTTTTACGCATACTTTTACTCATGCTTTAATGTGAAGATGAAGACCTTTCTTTGTCTCCTACTTGTTGTGCTTTACGAACGGGTTTGGCTTAAGCGGACCTCCATGGGGGTAATGCGCATGGGGAAGCGCTTGGTGGAGGGGTGTTGTTTGCCCCTTTTCGCGCAATAAATAGGGTATCTCCCCACTTGCTACTATCACTTCGTGGCGTGTATATTTTTCTCCTTGCACGCGAAATGAAAACGCCTCTTCGGCATGGGCACAGGGGGTCTACGCGCGTTTGGGGCTCCCTTCTGGGGCGAAAAAGAAAAGAAACGGAAATTGGGACATCCTATTCCAGCCTCGATTGCGATCCGATCTGGTTATCCCATCTTTCCATCTTAGTTTCGCGTGACGTTTCAACCGGGGAGGGGGGCACAAAGAAGAGACCCCGCTCAGCGTTACAGTATGGTCTACGTAGCGCCCCTTTTAAGTGTTAGAACAGCGGAAAAAGAAAAAAAACTAAATAAAATGAAATAAAAAATAATGGAGACCTTAATTTTTTCCCCCATTTATCCCCCTACACATTGGATGCGGTTCCGATGTGAAACGTGAGACTGCTAACCTTTTGCCACGGGGGATACTCCGTTTGCCATGAATGTTGCTTCTCTGCAGAGATGGATATAACGCAGAGCGTAAATAGGAGCAGCGTGGGATAGCTACATTGGCGATAATTCCACATAGGGGAAAGTTGTTCCCGCTTCTTCGGAGTGGGTTACGCCGTCGCTCGGTCTCTGTGAAGCGTCTCTCTGAAGTGGCGAGTGAAACGATCTAGCAAAACCCGTAAATTGCGAAATCGCAGAAACGAAAGGTTAAAAGAGTTGCCGTAAGAATGGAGCCCCAGAGGAGGAAGAAATTTTACCAAAGGTTGATCCCCCGCAGGGTATTGTGCATGGAGTTAACTGTGTGCACATGGCAGGAGTCTGCGAAGTGTTGCTTTTTCCTGACTAATAGCGGAGCGGTATGCCCTCTCACTTCAGTAGGGTTTTAACCCCCCCAGTGGTGCACTGTCGATGCAGTGGTGTATATAGTATGCCGCTACGCCCTGGCTGAAAAATTGCAAGTGAGAAAATTCGTTCCTTTGTCGTAAGTTGGAAGTATCTTGACGTGAAATGGAGAGAGCCCTTTTGTTTTTTTTATATTTTTAGCACAGTTGCGAATTGTTCAAATTTCTGCCATTGAAGATACCAGATGGTTTGGAATAAAATGGGCTACCTTTTGGCAAAACACAATTTTACCATTTTGGAGTGTGTGAGAAGGGACTGGGGGGTCAGTCACAATGTGTACATGTCACGTATACTGTTGTGGTAAACGACATGGGGTAATTTACCGCGGTTCCTCGTGCGTAAGCATGTGCGGGAAAAAAAAGAAGAAAAAGTTCGCCATAGCCAGGAGAGCGTACCCCCCTGTGGCAGCAAATACAATTCGGCTCCTTCAACTTGGGTGCACAAAAAGTGGTAGGACGGAATGGACCAGAAAAGTAGCATTAGGGTTTTATCGCCAGCCTTATGTCCTTATCAACCCGTGTGGGGAGGTAACTGTGTGAGGAAGCAACCATATGGAATTTTCCCCCTTCCAAAATAAAAACAAAAAAAACAAAAAACAAAAAAAAAAAAAAAAAAACAAATCGTACGTATAAAAGACACCCTTCCCGCATTTAACGTACGACGTGCATTGATACGATACTTGCTTTCCTTTCCGTGACCGGATCGACCGCAATTTTTCTTGTGCACATTATTCTGTGTACATGGCCACATCATGTATCTGCCGAATTTTTCCTGATGCAGATCCACCGTGTTAGCGTTGAAGGATGTGCAGGACGCGCGTCCTCATCTACCAATGGGAGCAATAATTCCTACCTCTTTTTTTTTAATTTCCGATCTTTTTCGTCTTTTCCTTTTTCGACGCATCGACCAGGTTTTATGGGGGTCTGTCGTCTTTTTTTTTTTTTTTTTTTTCCTTCCTTCCTTTGGTCATTCACTCGGCAAAGCGGTGTATACGAGTACATTTCTAACAACCCCCCTCCATGCACGATGCTAACCTGCCTGAGGGGCACGAGCCCATTTGTTTATTTCCCCCCTTGGTGCAGGGGCTACACAATTCTGCTTTAAAACAAGTTCACCGTGGAGACTGTAGAATCCGGCAGCTGGGGGGGACACTCTTAGCCATTTCGGAAATTTTACGTGGTCCCCTCAGATGCGCTCAGTAGCGGCTGCCTTTTTTGCAGTGAGAGGTCCACTGGCATTAGTGACATATCATGCTTCGGGTCAGTTACCTCGGTGAAGAGTTTTCTTTTTTCGTTTCCTCCCCTCAGCGTTTGGGAGGGGCGTTGCAGCCGCTTCGACGGCGATTAAAAATTACGTTATGTGACGAATCCAACTGTATTTTGAAGCGTAAGAACTCGGTCAAAAAATGTGTCGAAAACTGCGTCGAAAAATGCGTACAGTACAACTGTTGGGGAAAATAACAATTTTTAAAGAGGGTTTAAAAAGCCGTTTAAAAGATGATTCAAAGAATGATTCGAAAAATGATTTAAAAAACGGGTTGAAAAAAAACTATTTTAAAAAGTGAAAAAAAAGAAAATTATTCTGAATTTTAAATTTTAAAAGTTGAATTTAATTTTTTTTTTTTTCAATTTTAAAAACCAATACAGAATCTGCTTGAGAAAAGAAAAGTCGCCAGCATTTTACCCAACGCTTTTTTTTTCCTACGTTTTTTTTTCCAACCTGATCCTTTGCAACTTTATCCTTTGCAACCTTTCCTTTTGCAGCTTTTCTCCTTTCCAATTTTTTCCATTTTAAAATGCATGTTAATTAATGCTAACAATAGTCGGCTCCATGCCCAACTAAAAAAACTTCACGTAAAAACACTGACGGAGAACGAGTAGAAGCGAAAAACAAACCAAACAGAGGGTCCGTACCAAAAGGAACGAGCACAGCGTTGTTTACAATTCTCTACCGTTTTGTTTCGAAGGTGGAAGGCGAAGTATGGGTAGGTTTTCCCATTTTGGAAGCAGGCTATAATAAGAGGAACAAAAAAATCTGCTCAGCTCAACAATTTGCGACCTTCACATATCGTTTGGCACATCTCCAAGGGAGATTTCATCCCTTTTATATTTTTTCATGTTTCCTCTACTGTCGTATGCCCCCCAGCCGTGTTAACCTTTTCTTTTCCTCGTGAAGAGGGCAGAATTGACGCTCCTTCGAAGCTGCTGTAGATCGCAACGGGCAATGTAGATGTGAAGTGGGGACATATATAATTTTTTCCAGAGAAAGGGGAAGCAATATTTTGCCATTCACTTTGCGCTAATAGAAGAAGGAAGGCAGATGAGAATAATCACCTCACGAGAGGAGGTCACCCCCTGCACTTAAAAGTGAAGCGTGTCACAGGTAGGATATCCTATACGGGTCTATCCCTTCCCCAGAACGTGGCGCGCTTGGTGTAGGCAGGGAAGTGAAAAGGCACTCCTCCCGTTGAAGAACTGTACGAAGACGATTTTACGGTGATTTCCCCTTAAGAAAATGGAAGAAAAAAAAACAAGAGGGAAGAAAAAAACGGAGAAGTCCGAAATTGAGCTGTTATTTGTTGACCTGTGTCACGTGAATAAAGAAAAAAGAGACACGGGAATAAACGTCCTGACGGATTATATAAAAGGGAAGAAGGTGCCCCTGGATGGACATAATTTGTCCTACATTTGCAAAGGCCTCTTTTACTATTATTGGTTATGTTACTCATCGGAGGAGCAAAAAACAGCGGCTTGCAAAATAAGCAAAATTTTAAGAGACATTGATGAGGTGGATGACAACGAGGAAAAAAAAAGCGTCTTCCTATTCCTACAAAGTTTTCTAAGGGTTATGTCTAGTAAGTATGACTCTCTGGACCTTTACCGAATGAACAAGTTTTTATTTCTCTTCCGAGTTTTCCAGGCAGAGTTCCTCCTCTTTCTACATCGCTACTCATGGCGCAGTTGTTACGTAAGGAGGTATAACAAAATCATGCTGCGAATCTTTGACGACACAAATGACGTTTTTTATAATCACATCGACACATTTTTTAAAGAATTTTTTGGAAACCAATTTTATTTAAAGGCCAAGAAGGAACAGGAGAAAGTGCACATAAAGGACTTTCTCCTACTGATGGATTTTTTCTTTAAAATTATTTGCAAGACGGAAAAAAAACACATCATCGATGTAATTAGGAATAAAATTTTCTCCGTCATTTTGAAGTTAAATGTGGGGAGGACTCTTCTGCAGAAAAGAATACACAGGTACCTTAGAAAGTGCAAAAATCCCTATGCTGCTAAAGCAGTCAAGGGGTTTTACAATTCGCTCGTTGGGGGAAGGGATGAACGGGGGGGAAACAAGAAGGGGAACAAAAACGGTAACAGTCAGGACGACAAGAAGGGCAAAATGGGTGAATCGCAGAAGACGCCCATTTTTGTGGAAAACTTTGAGGCCACTAGAGAGCACAATGGCTCCGGCTCCCCATTTGACGCCGCTTCTGCCCCGTCCAGGCAGGACGAACAGATCTCTCCAAATAACGGGGGTTCCGATTTGATCACCCCTGAAGATGGCGAAACAGGTGGAGAGAAACAGTTGGATGGTGTGCCTAACTCCAAAAGGAGGTCGAAGAGGGACCGTGCGTCGAACGAATTCAGCCGCCTGAGGGAGATCATCGAGGAGGACGAAGAAAAGACGGGGGACGACCTGGGAAGCGACGTGGGAAGTGATATAAGCAGCGATATGGGATGTCACATGAATGGCGACTCGGGGAGGGGCAAGAAGAAGACTCTGAAGCGAAAGGGAGAAGAGAACGGTAACCCCGACGATAAAAAAAAGAAGAAAAAGAAAAAGAAAAAAAAATCCAATTTTCAGGAAGCGGTAAGCATGGAGGGCAATTTGGTGGGCCAAGTGGAGAGGTCCTCCAAGAAGCACCAAAAAGAAATGGAAAAAAAAAAAAAAAAAAAAACAGGACAAAGGTGAGGAGGGTGGTCAGAACGGAGCAGGTGGCAACGCGCACGATGGAGAACACGTAAGGAGCTCGAGCGACGGGGAAGCCAAACAAAAACCCAGTATCATAGACTTTGTCCACAAAAGCAAAGGAGGCTTTTCGGGGAGCATTATTATCGAAAATAAGGGGAAGTCCGATTTGCCCATCTATTCCATTGACAAGTCGGACCTGCGGGGAGGGTGCATACAGAAGAGGAAGCTAAAAGTGAACAAGCTCTTGAAGAAGAAAAATAGCCTCTGCTCCGCTGGTCGCGGCAATGGCAGTCCAAATTGTCAAGGAGACGAGTGCTACACCCCGCTGGCGGATGACCACAAGGGGGGGGACCTATATCTACGACCTGGAGATGCGGACAGGGGCGATGCCAATGCCGCTGCCCACGCGCATCACAAGAGTGTATACATAGGAATGGTGAAGAAGAAAATAGTAAAGACCGAGGTGGGGAAGGCGAAAAAGGGGGAAAAAATGGAAAAATTGGCCAAACAGGGGAAAGTGACAAAGCTGGTGAAAGAGGGAAAATTGATCAAGCTGGCGAAACAAGGCAAAATGGTGAGGCTGGCGACACAAGGCAAAATGGTGAGGCTGGCGAAACAGAGCAAGTTGGCCAAGCTGGCGAAGCAAAATAAAATGGCAAAACTGATGAGGCAAAACAGAAAGTCAAAAATGGAAAAAAAAATTCGTATGATAGGCCAAGGGAGGGAAGACAAAAACAAAAGCGCGCTAAGCAACGGCGTAGCCACCAAGGCGAAAGAGCAAACCGTGGAAAGAAGAAAAAATGGCACGGTCAAGAAAACCATTTTGAAAAAAGGGAAAACCAAGTCACACGTGACGAAAAGAGTTCATTTTAACCTGAACAAAAACACCATCGAGTACATCCCCCGCATAAAGAAGAAAGACGTTAATTCGTCGTATTTCTTTCTCGACAATTTTCGCAACTTGATTAATGTCCCCGCGTTTTTGTAGAAGGGGTAAAAAAATAAATAAAACAAACCAGATAGGGAAGTGGCGAAGTAGTGAAGTGGCGAAATTGCGAAGTGGCAAAATGGGGAAATCTCCAGAGGGAACAATTTCCCCCCCTTCCCAGCAACTTTTCCCAGCACAGGGGAGCACACCGGGGGCGAGGGTTTCGCGCGAGCTGATTTTTAGCAAGCCCAAGCTAAGCCAATCTGCCCGTCGTTTTGTTTTCCCGTTTGTTGATACGTTTTTTTACCACACTGTGTAGCATTCTGCTTACTTTTTTCTCACCACTCTGTGTAGCATTCTGTTTACTTTTTTCTCACCATTGGGTGTACCATTTTTTTTACTTTCCTTTCCCCACTCGGTGTACCATTTCTTCCACGTTGGAAGAGAAGCGGCGACACGTCCCGCCCCCAACGGCAGCGCGGGAAACACACCCTGCAGAGTTTCACTCCGTGTAGGAAAAAACTTCTCCTT
>NW_008481866.1:17232-33226 GCF_000524495.1 Plasmodium inui San Antonio 1
GGAAGAAGAGAGCCAGTTTGGTAGGTCATCCAAGCCAGCTGTGCGCCTCCTGTAGGGAGGGACCGCGCCAAGGGGTGGCCCAAAGATATATTCCATCGCTATACTAGAGAAAGAAGAAAAAGGAACCGCGTTACGGAAAGGAGAGCCCACCCACCCCCTTTTCTCCATTGAACGAAGCTACGACGTGGGAAAAGGAAACTTTGCAGGAGCACGCAGGACATATGAATTGGAAGCCAAAATGTATTACCTAAAATTATTCCTGAAATTATTCTTGCTTCTCTTTTTAAGCTACGATTTCCTCATTTTGAAGAGCGGGACTAGCAAAGCTGTCCATGGGGACAGAAACTTTTTAGAAGAAAGTTACAAATTTTTATTCGTCCAAAAGGACACATTCCCATCATACATAAATAGGGACAATCAGATCTCCATTTATTTTTGCAAATCCTGACAATCTCACTATGTGTTAAGTAGGATAAAAAAATATTTCGATTTATTGAACCATGGGGAGGACACGGAAATATATTTTGAAGACGACAGTTACCAAGCAGACAACAGTAGCACTGGTGATGAAAAATATGTCATATTTTTGCGGAACATCAAGGCGGCATTAATTTACCGACTTATATGCCGTTTTGTCCTTTTTATCTACCTCCTCATTGCAGCAATTTTGATATTCCCGCATTATTTGAAGCCGTACATACCACCTATTCTGCTAAACAATCGGAGGTTTAATGAAGTGTTTGAAAATATGCAACAGAAAAAACTCATGGTATTTGGCATCATGATCTTTTCTTATAACATCATATATGGGATCTTGTGCAACACAAATGTGATACATGTGTACCAAAACAGGAATTTGATTTACGACGATTATTACTCTGATCATCTGTTTGTGCAGCGCCTCCGCGAGAATATGATGCATGTACCTGGGTAAGGGACTAACCCGGTGGAGGAGACCAAAGGAATGACGCCCTATTTTGGAGAGACACACCTGTGCGCGTGGCACAAAATTTATAAATGATGAAAATGTCGTAAACCCTTCGTGGGGGACATTTTTTGACAAATAAAGTTTGGACATGTACGCGGGTGGAAGTGGTACTCGAAGCTGTTACCCTCAAGTTGCTATTTCTGCCAAATGTTCTGTAAAATGTACCCGAACGAATGGAAAATAAGGGGAAAGAAAAAATCGCCCCTTCGCTGTGCAAATTTGCAAAGAAAAAAAAAAAAATTATGAGCAAGTCATATTTTTTATGCCATTTATCCTTAAAATGTATGACAAAAAACAAAGAGACAGCTGTGTGAAGCAAAGCATTTTGGCTGTTCAGGCCGTTTTCAATTTGCCCCATTACAGCGGCGAAAAGTGTCAATAGGATTGGCAGTCGCTTTGCGACGTAGACCCAACTTAAAAGAACACATTAAATTTGCTGTGTTTTGCTGCCTATCACCATTGGCAGCTTATTTTTTTTTGTTCCATTTTTCACCCCCATCGAGCAAGGGTTGTGAGTCACCCAAGGGCAATTCTGCGCTTTGCCAAATTTTCACCTGCATGGGTCAGGCGAATAAACAAAAAAAAAAAAAAAAAACAACGAATGAGTGAGCGAAAAAACAATGTGCACAAATTGTTCGTGATTTTTTTTTTTTTTCTCTCTGGACTACGGTTGAGTAAATCCCCCGCACTGGGAAAATAGGCAAATGAACCGCTGACGTAGTTCTTCAGATAGGACGCAATTTCATTACTTTTATTTTGCTTGCCCCTTGTAGGCGCATTCAAAATGGCAGTTCCGTTGCTTTTCCGCATGCCCTATTTTGGGGACAGGAACTTGCGCTGCACGAAAGGGGTATACATTAACGCATGCGTGGAAATATGTAACAAATTGTAATGGCAAGGAAATGAGGGAACAACAAAAAAAAAAAAAAAAACGTGCAACCATGTTGGAGCTTCCCTTCCTGATGTGTGCTTCCCTTTTAAAGTGTAAAGAAAGGGGGAAGAAAAAATATGCGCCCCACTACCTGCATTACGCACACGAAAATTTGCGGCGGCGCGAGCTTTGTCCTGCTTGATAATTTGTGTGCGTAGATCTCAAGAGAAGGAGTGTCCACTGGTAGAAAAGATTTGAGAACGCGCAAGGAAAATAAGTGCATGCATGTGGGAAAATGTTTACTCCGTGTCTGGAGCGTTTGCCTTCTCTGGTGCACATGGAGTGCGTGGTGTGTACCTTCCTCACTGCATGCTGTTTGAACTCCTCACTGCATGCCGTTCTAGGAAAGGGAACAAAGTAAGCCTTAAGCATGGGGACTGCTGCGCGGGGAGGTCTACCTGAGCGAGGTGGCAGGACACGTGGACGTATGGCGAGGGGCTGGCTGAGACGTTTGCATGCAAGCGCGAATGCACGTATGCAGGGGCTTGTGTGAGCTGCGCGCCCTCTCGAGGCGGCAGAAAGAGTGAAGAGTTACTTCATGGGATAGAACAATAAGGGTGCATATGAGCAGCGCGTCACTTGGGGGAGAATTAAAAACAAGGGGATGCGTCACGTTTGCACAGATGGGCGTTGTCCTATTCTCCATTGACGAGTTGCCTGGCTTTTCGTACATGCAAGGTAGGACAAGCAACGAGCCTCGTTCGCTGGTGGGAAAATGGGAAGGGAACAGAATGGAAAGCAAGAAATAGGAAGGGGGCCGTCGGTTAATTCTAACTTGCGCTGAAAAGGACACATTTTGTCAATTTGTAATTTGTCAATTTGTAATTCGTCAATTTGTAATTTGTCAATTTGTAATTTGTCAATTTGTAATTTATTATTTTGTAATTTATTCTTTTATTATTTTATTATTTTATTATTTATTATTTCTTTTATTTATCATTTTGTAATTTATTATTTTTTTTATTTATCATTTTATTTCAAAAAATTAATACGTTGAAGTCAAGACATTTTGCACCATTGTCCACCAGCAGCTACCACTTTTGCCATCCCCTGCTTGTCTTGCCCTACCCTTTTTTCAACTAATTTTTTCCCTCTACATTCTGAGGTTTACCTACCCTTAACAAGTTACGAACGCTTGGGGGCATACACAAGTAGTACGCATACAGTACCTACATCGTGATATCGAACAAACAGGCAGACAGGCATATAGAGAGACACACACACAAAAATGAAACTGACGTGTGCGTTATTCTTCCTGCTTGCCGTGGCAAGTAATTGGGGGCCCCACTTTTTCACCTCCTGTTCTGTCGATAACTCTAGTGTGTCTGAACAGACATACAGAGTTCCCTACCTCCAAAGGTTAAGTGAACTAATTGCCCTCTCATCACACGAAGAGCTGAGTGACAAAAGGGCGGAGGAGAAAAACAACTTAAGGAAAAAAAGGGAGGACAATGATTCGCCACACACAGTAGATGATTCTACTGCGAATGATGAGAAATTTATAGTCTCCATCGGTCATGATGGGCAAGTGACGGTAGAGAAGGCACATGAAGAGAACACAAGTGACAATGCAGAGGTATCACACAGGGAAGATCACTCCAATGCAGAGGTCCCACAGTGGGAAGACGAGGACGAAAACTATGGCACAGCTGGTCCAGCCCCCGCTGGAGGAGCAGACTATGAAGAAGATAATCCAACTGGTCCCATGCACCACGAACATTATGGCGCAGCTGCTCAAGCGCCCGCTGGAGGACCAGACTATGGCGCAGTTGGTCCACCCCCCGCTCAAGGAGTAGACTATCACGAAGAGTATCCAGCCCCCGCCGGAGGAGCATACCATGGCGCAGGTAATCCAGGCCCCGCTCAAGGAGGGGAACAGAGAGGAAGGAAGCTGGACCAACAGGCTCATAATGCGTATATAAGGTTCTTCTCCCAAAAACGATGTATTCACCTCCCAGGAGAGGAAAGATCCCTAAATTGTAGAGACATGCAAGGGGAGAATGATCACCAATATGACATTAAGGTCACGTACAATGAAAAAGAGGAGCACATCAATGGTCATGAAAACAAGTGTCTCAATCTTAACATTAACGATGGATCCCCTCCAAGTAAAGATGGACCCTCAAACATTTTTATTAACCTCTCTTTTGTCCCCAACATTCCGGAAGAAATAATAAACGACTTTTACGCCATCATCGGAAAGTTGAAGTATATGTTTGAAATTGTGGAACCGGAGCAGAACAGTGTACCGGCGGAGCAGAACAGCGTACCGACGGAGCAGAACAGTGTACCGGCGGAGCAGAACAGCGTACCGACGGAGCAGAACAGCGTACCGACGGAGCAGAACAGTGTACCGACGGAGCAGAACAGTGTACCGGCGGACCGAGTAGGGATCGAATAGGGATGGCATAGCAATGGCATAGCAATGGCGTAGCGATGGAATAGGGATCACATAGGGAGGGAAAGAGAAATTTTGTGGGGGGAATTCCCTCCAATTGGATCCTCCCCAATAGCGCCCCTGCGTTGTGCACATGTGTGTACCGATTAGCTTGGTCCATTGTGAGTGCTTAACAGAGTTGCACAAGGGGATGGGGGAGCACGAAGGGGTGGAGGCGCACTTGGGCATGGAGGCATAACACACATTTTTGTACACCCCTCTGCCCTTCCCTTACTGTACTAGCACAGGTAACCTTCCCCAACCGCCGCCCCCGCGGTTCTGTTAATAACCATTTATCTGTTTAGCTCTTCAGCAGTTTATCTGTCTAGCTGTTTAGCTGTTGCAAAGGCAGCATATGGACAGCTGCAAAACGGTTGGGCCTCCCGTTTCTTTTTCGCCCTTTCGCCATTCGCCATTTCGCCTTTTTGTTTTTTTTTCCCCCCCCTTCTCACACGCCACGCGAAGTGGGACAATTACATATATGTGCAAACTAACGGAGGTGCAAACTAACTGAGGTGCAAACTAACGGACGTGCAAACCTGCACGCTTTAACTCAGCTGCTCCAGCTCCAACAAATGTGAGTTCTTGTCCAAGGGGGCCTTCCGGATGGCTCTTCCTTGTGCACGGACCACACCCGGTTGGGTGGAAATGACGTGAAGTCACTTGGGGTGCAGCTTCGTAAGGGAGAAGCTAGGTGGATTGGTCTACCCCATTTGTAAGGTTTACTCTCCCCCTTTTACGAAGAGTGTGTCACACTTTGGCGCTTTATTCTACGTTGGGTCGTGGGTGCACTGGCAAGAAGATGAAGAGAACAACGCGCACTCGGTGCACGAGGTGATCGCACGTGTAGGTGTAGATATCGGCTTTTCCGTTTCCCCGGGCAAAGGAATGCACTGTCGCAGATGTAAGCTGCCCAGGTTGCTGGGTGGGTCGGAATAAAGAGAGTTTCTAAAAAGGGGTTTCACAAAACAAGTAGGAGAAACCTCCTCTGTGGGGTACTTCTTCTCGCAGTAAGGGTTCCTCTTGGGGTGCGTTTTTTTTTTTTTTCTTTTTTTCTCGCTTGTGAGGTTTACAGGGGGGTATGGACGACGGATGGCACAAGGGGCCGCATTCTTGTATTCACAGGTGTAGGTATTTAGTCGCGCGTATAAGGTCGCTGCCTGTGCTAGGTAATTCTGAAGGACTCTCCCCCCACTTGCGGCGGCTCCCAAAGAGGGAGTCATCCAGAGGATTTTTTTTTTTCTCTTTTCTTCTTTTTCCTTCCTTTTCTTTCCTTTTCCTTCCTCTTCCTTCGTGCGTACGAACATTTCGATCTGAGAAAATAACTCGGCAGCGCTGGTTAACTGGTCATTCTGTTTTCCAGAGGTAACTAACGTGAGGAGTTCGCATTAGTACGCGCGGGTTAACGTATGTAAAAAGAGCATACACGTCCGAGGAGAAATCCTTTTTTTTTCGACGCTCCACAGTAGGGTGTAATCCCCTCAATCTGTAACCCAACCGTTAAGTGAGACGAAAAGGAGTCCACCCCAAAGGGGGGAGGCACACAAAGAAGACGAAGAGGAGGAAGGGACTAGAACAAGAAGGAACTAGAAGGGAAGGAACTGTTCTCCACGGGGAGGAAACACCCAAGTGAACTTCCCACGGAAAAAGCGCACTTGAAGTAGTTCACAACGCGTCATATAAAAGAAGAAAAGAAAATAGAAAAAAAAAAAAAATCACTCACTTGCGGAGAGTGAGATCTCCCACCCAATTGATGAGTAAAAGAAACAAATAAAACGCAAAATGGAAGAAGAGAATAAGGTACAAGCGAAACTAAGTATCCCCAGGTGTGACACCAAAATGTCTGACTTGGCGTCTCCTCATACGGGTGTCGACTCCCCCTGATGTACATTCTGTGATTTCGTTTAACTTCCATTGTGTCACTGTACAAAAGGGGGCAATGTGCACGGTGAGGCAGCTCCCCCACAACGTGGAAGCGTGGGAACTCACAATGTGGCAACGTGGCAACTGTGAACTCACGGCGTGGGACGTTGTCAACCTCTGAACTCATAACGGCGCGTCTAACGCGGTTCGGTTGCCCCTTTCGCAGCTGGTGGAGAAGATGATCGAATT
The DNA here is from genome assembly GCF_000524495.1 of Plasmodium inui San Antonio 1. Classification (NCBI taxonomy): domain Eukaryota; phylum Apicomplexa; class Aconoidasida; order Haemosporida; family Plasmodiidae; genus Plasmodium; species Plasmodium inui. Next base: position 23,701 of record NW_008481866.1, read on the forward strand.
TGGCTACTCCAAGGAAATGAGCCTGAGGGTTATCAAGAAGAGCCGCGCGAAAACGAGTAAGTCACGGAGGGGGGCGGAGCGGATGCCCTGAGGATGCCCTGAGGATGCCCTGACGATGCACTCACGCTTCACTCACGCTTCACAGACGCGCACCCCACATGGTGCGTTTTTCCCACCCTTGCCACAGTCGACGAAGTGCTGAATTGGATCGAGCAGAGCGAACAGAATGGAGGTGACGGAGACGGCGCAGGTGACGCAGATGACTGGAATGACGGGAATGACGTCGATGCAGCCGCTCCCGCTGAGCGCTTAAGCGACAAAGACGGAGGAAAGAACCCCACCGACACATCAAGCAGCGCGGACAACGGGGAAGGCAAATCCAAAATGACACCAGAAGAAGCCCAGAAAAAGGCAATGGAACTACAGAAAAAAATCAGAGAAAAAAAAATGCTCAAGGAAAAAGAAGAAGAAATACAAAGAGAAAAGAACCGAATTTCTATGGCGAAAGAAATGCAAAAAAGAAGAGAACAAATCGAAGAATTCGAAAGAAAAAAATACCTTCAACATTTGGAGAAAGAAAAAAATGAGCATAAAAAGGAAAAAGAAAAACAGCTTGAATTGTTAAAGAAGGAATATGAAGCCAAGTTTGGCATCGCATACCAAGTACAGAGTGAAAAAAAGAGCATCCAAGATTTGACCGAAAATGAGAAGCGTGAAGAAATTGCCATTTTGCTAAACACCTTAAAAAATAAACACAAGGACAAGAAGAAGGAGCTACTCAGCTCCCTAGCCATTTTGAAAACCTACTTTTCCAACATCAAGGATAATATTCTGGAGAAGAAGTTCCAGAAAATAAAGAAGGAGAATAAGGTGTTCCTCGAAAAGATCAAAGTGTACGAGGAGATGCTGCAGGTGTTTTTGCTAGTCGGGTTTGAGGACACGGGTGAGAAGCAACAAGGGCGCGAGAGCCAGTGAAGGTGCTTGCTAGGCAGTGAAGGTGGTGTTTTCCAGTGAAGCTGCTCCCTAACCAGTGTAGTTGCCACCTAACCAGCGCAACCCCCCTTCCAACGACCCCCCTCGCAGGCGACTTCTACGCAATTAAGAACTTCCCAAACACGTACCTCCTCGCGTCGGCCATCAAATTCATCGATTTAATTATGAAGACGTTGAATTCGTAGGTGAGAAAAAAAAGGAAAAAAAAAAAAAAAATGAGCATCAAAACAGGGGGTCCCAGTCCGGGCCAAACACACTGGGACTTAAAAAGAGGGAACGCTTTTTACTGCTACACGTAAAAAAGGGGAAAACAGAAAGTGATTTCCATACTTAAAAAAAAGAAGCCCCCGGCTGGTTACCAAGGGGGGTACATATATATATGCACATAGACACACACGTACGTATCGATGTGCGTGCTTTTCTCTCCACACAAATCGCAGCTAACTACAAATTTACGGGGCGCCCAGCGCTAAACAAAAATTGAGACAGCTCGCCGCATAGTCAGGTTGCCGCTTCACAGCATAGCCACGTTGCCGCCTGACCACTAAACTGGGCAACGATTGGAAGATGCCACAAAGGGAAGAGCGCAAAAAGGGGACAATTTTAAGCGACCAGAATGATGCATTAGGGGGTGATCACGTGGGCTGTCTAAGTTCGAGGCCAAATCGACGGGTCGTCCAACGCTACGCCACTTGCGGTAGATTTCTCCACCTGCAAGCCACTCCGAGTGTACCCCTCCCCCCCCCTCTTGTCACCCTCTCCGTAGTAGAAGCACTAGCCATCCTCTCCATGCAAGGACTGACTTAACGGCGTGTACACCCAAGAGACCAACAACACATGGGTGAGGAAATGAAAGAAGTAAATGTTCTCACTCTGAAAGAAAAAAAATATCTTGGAATATAATTTGAAGTATATATAGAGGAGTTCTTTTTTGTTTTTATAATTGAATGAGTTGTAGGCTTCCACTAGGCAGACGTTCATGTCCTTCTTAAACTGGATGACTTTCTTGTACGTCAGGTGTTTTAAGTTTCGTATGTCCGTGATGTTGTTTCGCTGCGTGGGGTGGAAGCGGGGGTAGAAGCGGGTGTATATACATGTGGTCATATGTGTTTGTAGATATGTGTCCGCACGCATGTGTGTTGCTAACCGCTTTCATTTTCCCCCTCTCTCTGCGACATCTTTGACCTCTTTTGGCCCTCTCTCGGCCCTCTCATTGCTCCCTTTTTCCTCTCCTGTACGCGCCGCTCCCTCGCTGGCCTTACAATAAACAGACAGTTGAGCTTCTTTTTTATGTGCACGAATTTATAGTTGTGTAGAAAGAAGATTGCCCTTCTCAAGTAATAGAAGGAGGCATTCTTCCTGTGGATAATCTTGTCCTCATAGTGGTTTTTGCCTGTCAGGGGGAGGGGGAAAGCGTCTTCATGAGTCTGCGCCGTTGCGAAGTGGAGGCTATTACACAAGTGCATTACACCGAATTTCACCGCATTTCTTCCCTGCACCGCTTCGCCTATCTGTGGCTGTTTCTTCCCCGGGCGGACATGTCGCGCAACTTACTGATGATGCCGTATTTGACGATCCTGTACAACAGGTTGTGCGGGAAGATATTATTCCGCGTGATGATTTTGCTGCACTGCTGAACAATTTTGTGGTTGCTTAAAAATCGGGGATACTTTTTTTTGAGGTACTTGAGGAGCTTAATTCCTATTACAGATAACACGAGGAGAAAAATGACATAAATGCATGAACGGAACTGCTTACTAAATTGGTGCGTGAATCTCATTAGTCTGACGGTATGTTTTTTTAAAGGGGGGATAAATATGGGGGAAAGTCGCCGTGGCTTTGCAGTCGGAATTTGTTCGCACGTTGGTTTTTTCCTTTTTTTTGATTGTATTTTTTTTCCTTTTTTTTGATTGTATTTTTTTTCCTTTTTTCTGAGTGTATTTTTTTCCTTTTTTCTGAGTATTTTTTTTCCTTTTTTCTGAGTGTATTTTTTTTCCTTTTTTCTGAGTGTATTTTTTTTTCTTTTTCTTCCGTTTCTCTTCCCGATCGCGCCCCTTACACTACGCAGCCACTCCTCTTTGGCCGGTGGTTCTGCTCTGTCGCAAGTTCGTGCGAGAATTTTAACGCCGGCATACCTCTCCCCACGCCCCTCCGACGGTTCCTTCCTGTCTGAACGAAACTACCCGGGTTGAGGGAAACCCAGCAAAGAACCCGGCAAGCAAATTAGTGAGCGAGTTAGCAGGCGAGTTGGAAGCCGAACTAACAAAGAGGTGTAAATATACGGGCGGGAGACAAGGAACGAATTTCCCTGCCACCGTTGCTTCCTTCCTTCGTGGAGTGCTCCTGATGGGCTGCTTCAGTTAGCATGCGGTGGTTGGTTGTTCCCCCTGGTGGCCAACTATGAGTACAGCGGAGACGTGGCGCGGGCGGTGTGCGACTTGTTCCCCTGTGGGTTGCGTTATGTTTGGTTGTGTGTGGATGCCTGACGGGTTATTCTTCTGCTTCTTCCTTCTGCCACAATTGTCACAGTTGTCACTTTTTTCGCGTTTTTACCTTTTGTCACTCTTCGTCACTTGTTCTTTTGAAAAATTCTTTCCCTCCTTTTACAACCTTGTTGCTTTTTTTTTCTCTTTTTGTTTTTTCCCATATGTGTTTAATTTTTTTCCCTTTGCGGTAAAATAAATTGGTGGCTACGATGTACTCTACATTTCGCGTCATCGACTTGGTTACGCGAAAACTTGAGCTTCCGTTTTTTGTTTTTTCTTTTTTCTTATTTCTTTTTCTTTTTTTTGCGAAACGTTTCGCCGGCAGGTGAGCATTTTTATTTTTCCCCGCGTCACGCCTGGCGCTCCTTTTTTTTTTTTTTCTGTTTCGCCCTGTGTTTAGTGTGGTTTAGAGAGGAAAATGCGTTTCACGCCCACTCGCCGGGCCACACCAAACTGCGCATCGGATAAGTTAGATTAACTTCCCTTCACTATGTGTCACTCTGCGGAATTTTGAATCCACTGCGCTTAAGTGCCCTTTCTGACCTTCCCGCGGTGCTAATCAGGATGTTAACTTTTTTTTTCACCACATATTGTAATTCACCTGGGGATTTTTTTTTTTCCACTCGCAGCAGGGCACACATGGTGATCCCAGGGGGATGGAAATAAAATGGGCAATCGGTAGGAAGTGAAAAGTTACACCTTCATTGCGTAAAAAAGATGAGGAAAGAATTTTTTTTTCTTTCCCCCGGTAGATCGCCGCTTACCAGAGAAGTCATGAAAAGAAGCGTAACCCCTTTTGTGTGCGTCGCGGAGCCCACGATGGTGATGATGCAGTGACGTGGGCGCCACGCATGTGTTGTGTTGGCCTTTGTTGTGTTGGCCTCAGTTGTGTTGTCATTTGTTGTGTTTCGCCGTGTTGTGCACGTGCCACCCCTTAGAAAGGGAACAGCGCTGGCCATATCCCCAGAGGTCTGACTCCAGCAAAGCCTACTTAGTGTACACTCGTATGGGTTGCCTCCCCCGTCCATTGAAGGGCCAATGCACAGGAGTTACAGAGGTGGTGAATGCAAAACTTGGCGGGCGCCAAAAGTCTGAGAAGTTCCTGTACAACCGTTTTGTGAGGAACAAGGGGAACACCCTGGGGGAGAATCAGGAAAAAAAAAATAAATAAACAGAATAAAAAAAAAAAATAGATAAAAAAGCAAAACATTTCGTGTTGTTTTCACCCAAAGGTGTTTGAGGCAAAGAAGAGGAGATTACATACGTGAACGAATAAGGCTTCCTTTCTCTTTTCCCGCTCTTTCATGCCCTTGTTTTAAAATTATCGCGTTGGGTTTACCCCCCACAGCGCTCTTTTTGGAGGAGCAACAACGGAGCAACGACGGAGCAACGACGGAGCAACGACGGAGCAACAACAACTGCGTTTTTTCCCCTTTTGTTTCTCCTCCTTCCCCTCCCCTGCGACTGACCAGTTCACGAGAAAAGAAGCAATGGAAGTGAGACAAAATAACAAAGCAAAAGTCTTTCTGATTCCACGCAAAAGGCCTTTAATGTGTGACACAATTGGGTAGCCCCCCTTGTTACAGTGGCCTTTCGCCTCTTGTTCTTTCGCCTTTCCTTTGCTTATTTTTTCTTTTCCACTTCGCCCGACTTGCTTACCTTAGCAGTTTGGCAGCCGACCTTGCGCTCCACTTCACCGATAAGAAGCTCCACAACGGAGAACGATCACTCATAAGACAGATCTTCCATTTTTAAAAAGAGCAACATAGGTTCACTTAAGTGTGTGACTTCATACTAGCTTAGTACAAATTGGGAAGGAAACAATTTTTTCTTTTTTTTTTTGCAAAAAATTTTATGGCTAGTTGGTGTGCAAATTTTTTTTTTTTTTTTCACACTGACGCAATGCACACAAAGGAGAAATGGTAAAATAATCCTCAACGGTGTGGACAATTTTAAGGAGGGATGAAAAGGCTCCTTCAGTTCACGCGCGTTCCTCTCGGAGGTATGTATTCCCTTCTGGGTAACCATCCACGTGGTGTGTCTTATGCGTGTTGTGCAGATGTGCGGCTCATCGTCTATGCGGCTGTTCGGATGCGCTGCTAATCGTCTATGCGGCTGTTCGGATGCGCTGCTAATCGTCTATGCGGCTGTGTGTGAGGTCATACCATTACCTGCGCAGCGTCGCACTTTGGCCCAGACACGGAAGACTGCGCAGTGTTTGTTAGCCTAGCCTAATTGGCTGCTACTTTGCACAGCAACCGAGCCGTGGGGAAGGCGTATTGCCCTTCATTTATGACAACATACGTTTCGCTTTCCCCTTGGGGGTGCTTCCATTTCCGCAGATATAGGTAAGTGTACTACACAGGGCTGCATTGTGGTTTTGCTTGCTCTCCTCCAAACTTGGTGCAGACAGAGAAGGTCATCTGGTTTGCAATTGATGTCACAGCTGATGTTGCCCTGGCGGATGGAGTGACGTTCTTCTTTTCCTCCCCCCTTGCGCAGGGACGATGGAGGACCAGGGCGACTGCATCCTCACCTTCAGCTCGTACGAAGAATACGTGAAGAGCAAAATAACTCCAGCGGACTTGTTCTACATCGAGGATGTAAGTGGAATGGCGTCGGGGTGGGGTAGCTGCGCGGTGGTGTAGTTGCAGGGCTTAACCGGTTGCACCGTCGAACTGGCTGTGCCCCTTGGCATGCTGCATGCCGACCTGCACATGGTGTCCTCCCCCCACACACACAGACACACACCCACATGAACCGCTTTGCCTTTCTCTTCCTGTTTCCTTCCCCCCCCGCGAAGGAACAACTCGTGTTCGACATATTCTCACTGGGACTCCAAAGCAGGGGAGTACTAAGCTGCGAAGACTTCAATAGCATTTACCAAAAAAAAAAAAAAAAAAAGGAGAGTTTGAACAAGGCGGAAGAAAGAGAAGCAGACATCGTACAATACGACATAAACTCTCTAACTGATCACACAATGAACTTTTTTTACGCAATAAATTGCCACATGCATTTCTGTGAAGAAAATAAAATCTGTTCTATCCTCTTCATCCGTTATGTTAATAAGAACCACTCGGAGATCAGCTCGTACATAGACATCAACACTCAAAAGGTCAGGCAGAAAATAAATCAGAAAAGGTACATTTACGCAAGCAAAGATGACTTGGCATATTTCAACTGGCACAATAATTACAGCTGCACGAATGATAGCGAGAATTTCGAGATGGTCGTGAATAAACAAGTGGGTCTCCTTTTTAAGTACAGACGTGGTGGGGATGGGAAGTACTTCATTTTGAATCCTGTGCGGAGAGAGACGAAGATTCGGCTGAGCGATAATATAAGCCAGGGTCGTGCCTCGGTCGGGTTGTCTCCCGGGGAGGAAGAAAAAATGATAAGTTTGTGCGGCGGGGTGGAACGCGTGGAGCTGCGCGACGCGAACTACTTGCAGTGCATCCTGTACGTATTGCGTGTCTAAGGTTGGCGTTAGGAAGAGGGGGGTTCCTTTGCACGGTACTATGAAACAGGGGCCTCCTTTGCACGGTACTATGAAACAGGAGCCTCCTTTGCACGGTACTATGAAACAGGGGCCTCCTTTGCACGGTACTATGAAACAGGAGCCTCCTTTGCACGGTACTATGAAACAGGAGCCTCCTTTGCACGGTACTATGAAACAGGAGCCTCCTTTGCACGATACTAGGAAGAGAGGGGTTCCTTTTGTGGAAACTGCGTCTCTTGGTCGGCATAGCCCCATTTTGCTGCACTTGATTGTTCATTTTTTTGGTTCCTTTTTTTTTGGCGCATGTTTTTTACGTATGGGGGGTGCATCCGGCCCACCGGGGCCCCGTTGTAGGCGCATCGCCCGCGGCAGAATGGGCTTTTGCAAGTAGAGTCCCCCCCCAGGAATATGCACCGCACCAGTTCGGGGTGAGGAGAGGAGAGGTGCATTAAAAAGACGTCCACGTCCCGAAACGGTGTTACTTTTTTTTTTCTCTCTTTTTCTTTCTTTTTTTTTTCTTTTTCCTGGATGGAGCACAAATAGAAAACAAAGAATCATTTTTCAAACTGGGAAAAGTCAACAAACGGAAACGCGAAATTGAACGCAATTTTTTGCAAGTGCATGTGTGGAAAGTAATGTGCCCAATTTTCCGATTTTCCCACCTGGACACTGCGGAGAAGGAACTACATACATGAGGCATAAGGGGAAGGACCCCCTTGGTAGAAGGGCCTACCCGTTTGTCATTTCTTCCTCCCGAGGAGTTTTTCCAAACGCGCTGTTGCGGAGAGTGTGTGGAAAGGGACACGTCCCTCCCAAAAAAGGAGAAAATAACACGCATATAGATATATAATATATATAGCTCATCACACCTGAACATTGCTACACCCGAGTAGCCACTGCTCCCATCTCGTGGAGAAAAGGACCTCCGTTACAAAGGGAAACGATGAAGGACGAAGGCGAACTGAGAATCACCTATGAAGAGAAGGACCGGCTGCAGAAGGCATTCAGGCAGCACGAGTTTCGAGCTCTATTTGATGACTACTTCGATGAAGTTTCAGATGAGAAGTATCGAAAGGATAAGGAGGAGTACCTCTTTAGCTTATACTTCAATGGGGAGCTCAAGAAGAACCAAATTGTTATCGAGCCCACTGTAGCCTTCTGCGTCAAGACCAAAATTGTGTATTCGAATCAGACGCAGCAGAAGATGTTCCTGAATATCTGTTCACACGAGGGGATGCACTGTATCTCCTTTGAGGGTGATGGGGGCGGCAAATTGAGCATCCCCTACTCCCTTTCGCAGATGAGGCCAGACAAGACCGGTAAGGCGGGGTAGTAGCTGCCCCGTTCTCTAATGCTTCCAACCTGTCTAGTGCTTCTAACCCGGTAATGCTTCTAACCCGGTAGTGCTACCAACCCGTGTAATGATTCCACCCCCCCCTGCAGGAAAAGGCGAGTGCTGCCTCACCGTCGACTGTTGCACGAACCCCTCCACCATAGACGCCGTGAGGACGCACAACGAAATTCTGAATTACCTCCTTGAGAACGTATGCATGAACATCGAAAAAAATGTACTAAAAGACAAAGAAAAGATAAGCCGAGATTTTAAAATATCGAAGGGGATGGTGTGTAAAGGAGGAAAGCCTTTTGTCATGTGCATTAATAAGGAGTTTTTAAGGCCCTCAGTTGTGCTGGATGTGGAGAAGAAGCTAGAGGTTATGAGGAATAAGTTCGAAAGGGTGAATGACACCACGACGCCCTCGAAAATGGAGAAGCTTACGGTCGGAAGTAAAGTAAAGACGGAGGTGCACGTGAGGAAAGAGCAAGAGGAGGAAAAGAATCACCAGGGGGAGGAAAAGAATCACCACGAATCTGCAAACGATAGCCACCTAGAGCTCATTACACACTTTAGCGAATCCGTAAAAAGGTGCAGGGAAGGCAAAGACGAGATGGAACGCACAAGGAAGACGCAATTTTTTATCACCTACCAAGGGTCCATAAACGCAGCTTCTTTATGGGGACAAAACGAACATCCCAATGTGTGCATAAGCTTACCAGAGAAAATCAAACTTTCGATATGCACCAAGGGGTTCGTAACGAGTGAGAACATATTGCTGCAGATTGGGAAGAAAAGGGTAGAGGTCAAATTTGTGAACTGCCATGAGGATGACGTGGTGGCTGATCTGCCCTACCCATGCAACGTGGAGGGCTACTCCTGCATCATAGGAAGGGACAAGAAAAAAATCGAAATTTACCTAAACCTTTGCGAAGAGTTCGTTCAGACGTATGCCAAGAGTTTGTATGAGAAGTATTTCTCCAGCCAGGGGGCGGAGGTGCACGTGGCAGAGCTGGACTACATCGACGACGTCCTGCGGGGTTACGAGTTGGAGGGGGGGGCGAAGACGGCGAAGGCGGCGAACGTGGAAAATGAGGAAAATGTGGCAAATGAGGAAAATGTGGCAAATGAGGAAAATGTGGCAAATGAGGAAAATGTGGCAAATGAGGAAAACGTGGCAAATGAGGAAAACGTGGCAAATGAGGAAAATGTGGC